>NC_092412.1:760860-1060860 GCF_040894005.1 Engystomops pustulosus
ACCGGGGATACAGGACGTGTGATGTATACACAGCTCTATATATATATATATAACACCGGGGGATACAGGACGTGTGATGTATACACAGCTCTATATATATATATATATATATATATAACACCGGGGATACAGGACGTGTGATGTATACATAGCTCTATATATATATATATATATAACACCGGGGATACAGGACGTGTGATGTATACATAGCTCTATATATATATATATAACACCGGGGATACAGGATGTGTGATGTATACACAGCTCTATATATATATATATAACACCGGGGGATACAGGACGTGTGATGTATACACAGCTCTATATATATATATATATATAACACCGGGGGATACAGGACGTGTGATGTATACACAGCTCTATATATATATATATATAACACCGGGGATACAGGACGTGTGATGTATACACAGCTCTATATATATATATATATATATAACACCGGGGATACAGGACGTGTGATGTATACACAGCT
The DNA here is from genome assembly GCF_040894005.1 of Engystomops pustulosus. Classification (NCBI taxonomy): domain Eukaryota; kingdom Metazoa; phylum Chordata; class Amphibia; order Anura; family Leptodactylidae; genus Engystomops; species Engystomops pustulosus. The sequence continues at coordinate 761,357 of NC_092412.1, forward strand.
CTATATATATATATATATATATATATTATATATAACACCGGGGATACAGGACGTGTGATGTATACACAGCTCTATATATATATATATATAACACCGGGGATACAGGACGTGTGATGTATACACAGCTCTATATATATATATATATATATATATAACACCGGGGGATACAGGACGTGTGATGTATACACAGCTCTATATATATATATATATATAACACCGGGGATACAGGACGTGTGATGTATACACAGCTCTATATATATATATATATATATATAACACCGGGGATACAGGACGTGTGATGTATACACAGCTCTATATATATATATATAACACCGGGGATACAGGACGTGTGATGTATACACAGCTCTATATATATATATATATATATATATATATATATATATATATATATATATATATATATATATATATATATATATATATATAACACCGGGGGATACAGGACGTGTGATGTATACACAGCTCTATATATATATATATATATAGCACCGGGGATACAGGACGTGTGATGTATACACAGCTCTATATATATATATATAACACCGGGGGATACAGGACGTGTGATGTATACACAGCTCTATATATATATATATAACACCGGGGATACAGGACGTGTGATGTATACACAGCTCTATATATATATATATATAACACCGGGGATACAGGACGTGTGATGTATACACAGCTCTATATATATATATATATAACACCGGGGATACAGGACGTGTGATGTATACACAGCTCTATATATATATATATAACACCGGGGATACAGGACGTGTGATGTATACACAGCTCTATATATATATAACACCGGGGATACAGGACGTGTGATGTATACACAGCTCTATATATATATATAACACCGGGGATACAGGACGTGTGATGTATACACAGCTCTATATATATATATATATAACACCAGGGATACAGACGTGTGATGTATACACAGCTCTATATATATATATAACACAGGGGATACAGGACGTGTGATGTATACACAGCTCTATATATATATATAACACCGGGGATACAGGACGTGTGATGTATACACAGCTCTATATATTATATATAACACCGGGGATACAGACGTGTGATGTATACACAGCTCTATATATATATATATAACACCGGGGGATACAGGACGTGTGATGTATACACAGCTCTTATATTATATATTATATATATAACACCGGGGATACAGGACGTGTGATGTATACACAGCTCTATATATATATATATAACACCGGGGATACAGGACGTGTGATGTATACACAGCTCTATATATATATATATAACACCGGGGATACAGGACGTGTGATGTATACACAGCTCTATATATATATATATAACACCGGGGATACAGGACGTGTGATGTATACACAGCTCTATATATATATATATATATATAACACCGGGGATACAGGACGTGTGATGTATACACAGCTCTATATATATATATAACACCGGGGGATACAGGACGTGTGATGTATACACAGCTCTATATATATATATAACACCGGGGGATACAGGACGTGTGATGTATACACAGCTCTATATATATATATAACACCGGGGGATACAGGACGTGTGATGTATACACAGCTCTATATATATATATATATATAGCACCGGGGATACAGGACGTGTGATGTATACACAGCTCTATATATATATATATAACACCGGGGATACAGGACGTGTGATGTATACACAGCTCTATATATATATATATATATATATAACACCGGGGATACAGGACGTGTGATGTATACACAGCTCTATATATATATATATATAACACCGGGGATACAGGACGTGTGATGTATACACAGCTCTATATATATATATAACACCGGGGATACAGGACGTGTGATGTATACACAGCTCTATATATATATATATATATATATATATATATAACACCGGGGATACAGGACGTGTGATGTATACACAGCTCTATATATATATATATATATATATATATAACACCGGGGATACAGGACGTGTGATGTATACACAGCTCTATATATATATATATATAACACCGGGGATACAGGACGTGTGATGTATACACAGCTCTATATATATATATAACACCGGGGATACAGGACGTGTGATGTATACACAGCTCTATATATATATATAACACCGGGGATACAGGACGTGTGATGTATACACAGCTCTATATATATATATATAACACCGGGGATACAGGACGTGTGATGTATACACAGCTCTATATATATATATATAACACCGGGGGATACAGGACGTGTGATGTATACACAGCTCTATATATATATATATAACACCGGGGATACAGGACGTGTGATGTATACACAGCTCTATATATATATATATAACACCGGGGATACAGGACGTGTGATGTATACACAGCTCTATATATATATATATAACACCGGGGATACAGGACGTGTGATGTATACACAGCTCTATATATATATATAACACCAGGGATACAGGACGTGTGATGTATACACAGCTCTATATATATATATATAACACCGGGGATACAGGACGTGTGATGTATACACAGCTCTATATATATATATATAACACCGGGGATACAGGACGTGTGATGTATACACAGCTCTATATATATATATAACACCGGGGATACAGGACGTGTGATGTATACACAGCTCTATATATATATATATATATATATAACACCGGGGATACAGGACGTGTGATGTATACACAGCTCTATATATATATATATATAACACCGGGGATACAGGATGTGTGATGTATACACAGCTCTATATATATATATAACACCGGGGATACAGGACGTGTGATGTATACACAGCTCTATATATATATATAACACCGGGGATACAGGACGTGTGATGTATACACAGCTCTATATATATATATTATATAAACACCGGGGATACAGGACGTGTGATGTATACACAGCTCTATATATATATATATATATAACACCGGGGATACAGGACGTGTGATGTAACACAGCTCTATATATATATATATATATAACACCAGGGATACAGGACGTGTGATGTATACACAGCTCTATATATATATATATATATATATATATATAACACCGGGGATACAGGACGTGTGATGTATACACAGCTCTATATATATATATATATAACACCGGGGGATACAGGACGTGTGATGTATACACAGCTCTATATATATATATATAACACCGGGGGATACAGGACGTGTGATGTATACACAGCTCTATATATATATATATATATATATATAACACCGGGGATACAGGACGTGTGATGTATACACAGCTCTATATATATATATATATATATAACACCGGGGATACAGGACGTGTGATGTATACACAGCTCTATATATATATATATATATATAACACCGGGGATACAGGACGTGTGATGTATACACAGCTCTATATATATATATATAACACCGGGGATACAGGACGTGTGATGTATACACAGCTCTATATATATATATATATATAACACCGGGGATACAGGACGTGTGATGTATACACAGCTCTATATATATATATATAACACCGGGGGATACAGGACGTGTGATGTATACACAGCTCTATATATATATATATAACACCGGGGGATACAGGACGTGTGATGTATACACAGCTCTATATATATATATATAACACCGGGGATACAGGACGTGTGATGTATACACAGCTCTATATATATATATATATAACACCGGGGATACAGGACGTGTGATGTATACACAGCTCTATATATATATATATAACACCGGGGATACAGGACGTGTGATGTATACACAGCTCTATATATATATATATAACACCGGGGATACAGGACGTGTGATGTGTACACAGCTCTATATATATATATATATAACACCGGGGATACAGGACGTGTGATGTATACACAGCTCTATATATATATATATAACACCGGGGATACAGGACGTGTGATGTATACACAGCTCTATATATATATATATATAACACCGGGGATACAGGACGTGTGATGTATACACAGCTCTATATATATATATATAACACCGGGGATACAGGACGTGTGATGTATACACAGCTCTATATATATATATATAACACCGGGGATACAGGACGTGTGATGTATACACAGCTCTATATATATATATATATAACACCGGGGATACAGGAAGTGTGATGTATACACAGCTCTATATATATATATATATAACACCGGGGATACAGGACGTGTGATGTATACACAGCTCTATATATATATATATAACACCGGGGATACAGGACGTGTGATGTATACACAGCTCTATATATATATATAACACCGGGGATACAGGACGTGTGATGTATACACAGCTCTATATATATATATATAACACCGGGGATACAGGACGTGTGATGTATACACAGCTCTATATATATATATATAACACCGGGGATACAGGACGTGTGATGTATACACAGCTCTATATATATATATATATATATAACACCGGGGGATACAGGACGTGTGATGTATACACAGCTCTATATATATATATATATATAACACCAGGGATACAGGACGTGTGATGTATACACAGCTCTATATATATATATATATAACACCGGGGATACAGGACGTGTGATGTATACACAGCTCTATATATATATATATAACACCGGGGATACAGGACGTGTGATGTATACACAGCTCTATATATATATATATATATATATATATAACACCGGGGATACAGGACGTGTGATGTATACACAGCTCTATATATATATATATATATAACACCGGGGATACAGGACGTGTGATGTATACACAGCTCTATATATATATATATAACACCGGGGATACAGGACGTGTGATGTATACACAGCTCTATATATATATATATATATATATAACACCGGGGATACAGGACGTGTGATGTATACACAGCTCTATATATATATATATAACACCGGGGATACAGGACGTGTGATGTATACACAGCTCTATATATATATATATAACACCGGGGATACAGGACGTGTGATGTATACACAGCTCTATATATATATATATATATAACACCGGGGGATACAGGACGTGTGATGTATACACAGCTCTATATATATATATATATAACACCGGGGATACAGGACGTGTGATGTATACACAGCTCTATATATATATATATATAACACCGGGGATACAGGACGTGTGATGTATACACAGCTCTATATATATATATATATAACACCGGGGATACAGGAAGTGTGATGTATACACAGCTCTATATATATCTATATATATATATATATATAACACCGGGGATACAGGACGTGTGATGTATACACAGCTCTATATATATATATATATAACACCGGGGATACAGGACGTGTGATGTATACACAGCTCTATATATATATATAACACCGGGGATACAGGACGTGTGATGTATACACAGCTCTATATATATATATATAACACCGGGGATACAGGACGTGTGATGTATACACAGCTCTATATATATATATATATAACACCGGGGATACAGGACGTGTGATGTATACACAGCTCTATATATATATATATATAACACCGGGGATACAGGACGTGTGATGTATACACAGCTCTATATATATATATAACACCGGGGATACAGGACGTGTGATGTATACACAGCTCTATATATATATATATAACACCGGGGATACAGGACGTGTGATGTATACACAGCTCTATATATATATATATATAACACCGGGGATACAGGACGTGTGATGTATACACAGCTCTATATATATATATATATAACACCGGGGATACAGGACGTGTGATGTATACACAGCTCTATATATATATATATAACACCGGGGATACAGGACGTGTGATGTATACACAGCTCTATATATATATATATAACACCGGGGATACAGGACGTGTGATGTATACACAGCTATATATATATATATATAACACCGGGGATACAGGACGTGTGATGTATACACAGCTCTATATATATATATAACACCGGGGATACAGGACGTGTGATGTATACACAGCTCTATATATATATATATAACACCGGGGATACAGGACGTGTGATGTATACACAGCTCTATATATATATATATATATAACACCGGGGATACAGGACGTGTGATGTATACACAGCTCTATATATATATATATATATATAACACCGGGGATACAGGACGTGTGATGTATACACAGCTCTATATATATATATAACACCGGGGATACAGGACGTGTGATGTATACACAGCTCTATATATATATATATATATATATAACACCGGGGATACAGGACGTGTGATGTATACACAGCTCTATATATATATATATATAACACCGGGGATACAGGACGTGTGATGTATACACAGCTCTATATATATATATATATAACACCGGGGATACAGGACGTGTGACGTATACACAGCTCTATATATATATATATATATATAACACCGGGGATACAGGACGTGTGATGTATACACAGCTCTATATATATATATATATATAACACCGGGGGATACAGGACGTGTGATGTATACACAGCTCTATATATATATATATATATATATATATATATATAACACCGGGGATACAGGACGTGTGATGTATACACAGCTCTATATATATATATATATAACACCGGGGATACAGGACGTGTGATGTATACACAGCTCTATATATATATATATAACACCGGGGATACAGGACGTGTGATGTATACACAGCTCTATATATATATATATATATATATATAACACCGGGGATACAGGACGTGTGATGTATACACAGCTCTATATATATATATATATATATAACACCGGGGATACAGGACGTGTGATGTATACACAGCTCTATATATATATATATAACACCGGGGATACAGGACGTGTGATGTATACACAGCTCTATATATATATATATAACACCGGGGATACAGGACGTGTGATGTATACACAGCTCTATATATATATATATATAACACCGGGGATACAGGACGTGTGATGTATACACAGCTCTATATATATATATATATATATATAACACCAGGGATACAGGACGTGTGATGTATACACAGCTCTATATATATATAACACCGGGGATACAGGACGTGTGATGTATACACAGCTCTATATATATATATATATAACACCGGGGATACAGGACGTGTGATGTATACACAGCTCTATATATATATATATATATAACACCGGGGATACAGGACGTGTGATGTATACACAGCTCTATATATATATATAACACCGGGGATACAGGACGTGTGATGTATACACAGCTCTATATATATATATATAACACCGGGGATACAGGACGTGTGATGTATACACAGCTCTATATATATATATAACACCGGGGATACAGGACGTGTGATGTATACACAGCTCTATATATATATATATAACACCGGGGATACAGGACGTGTGATGTATACACAGCTCTATATATATATATATATATAACACCGGGGATACAGGACGTGTGATGTATACACAGCTCTATATATATATATAACACCGGGGATACAGGACGTGTGATGTATACACAGCTCTATATATATATATATATATAACACCGGGGATACAGGACGTGTGATGTATACACAGCTCTATATATATATATATATAACACCGGGGATACAGGACGTGTGATGTATACACAGCTCTATATATATATATATATATATATATATAACACCGGGGATACAGGACGTGTGATGTATACACAGCTCTATATATATATATATAACACCGGGGGATACAGGACGTGTGATGTATACACAGCTCTATATATATATAACACCGGGGATACAGGACGTGTGATGTATACACAGCTCTATATATATATATATATATAACACCGGGGATACAGGACGTGTGATGTATACACAGCTCTATATATATATATAACACCGGGGATACAGGACGTGTGATGTATACACAGCTCTATATATATATATATATATATATATAACACCAGGGATACAGGACGTGTGATGTATACATAGCTCTATATATATATATATATAACACCGGGGATACAGGACGTGTGATGTATACACAGCTCTATATATATATATATATAACACCGGGGATACAGGACGTGTGATGTATACACAGCTCTATATATATATATATAACACCGGGGATACAGGACGTGTGATGTATACACAGCTCTATATATATATATATAACACCGGGGATACAGGACGTGTGATGTATACACAGCTCTATATATATATATATAACACCGGGGATACAGGACGTGTGATGTATACACAGCTCTATATATATATATATATATATATATATATAACACCGGGGATACAGGACGTGTGATGTATACACAGCTCTATATATATATATATATATAACACCGGGGATACAGGACGTGTGATGTATACACAGCTCTATATATATATATATAACACCGGGGATACAGGACGTGTGATGTATACACAGCTCTATATATATATATATATAACACCGGGGGATACAGGACGTGTGATGTATACATAGCTCTATATATATATATATATAACACCGGGGATACAGGACGTGTGATGTATACACAGCTCTATATATATATATATATATACACCGGGGATACAGGACGTGTGATGTATACACAGCTCTATATATATATATATATATAGCACCGGGGATACAGGATGTGTGATGTATACACAGCTCTATATATATATATATAACACCGGGGATACAGGACGTGTGATGTATACACAGCTCTATATATATATATATATAACACCGGGGGATACAGGACGTGTGATGTATACACAGCTCTATATATATATATATATAACACCGGGGGATACAGGACGTGTGATGTATACACAGCTCTATATATATATATATAACACCGGGGATACAGGACGTGTGATGTATACACAGCTCTATATATATATATATATAACACCGGGGGATACAGGACGTGTGATGTATACACAGCTCTATATATATATATATATATAACACCGGGGATACAGGACGTGTGATGTATACACAGCTCTATATATATATATATAACACCGGGGATACAGGACGTGTGATGTATACACAGCTCTATATATATATATATAACACCGGGGATACAGGACGTGTGATGTATACACAGCTCTATATATATATAACACCAGGGATACAGGACGTGTGATGTATACATAGCTCTATATATATATATATATAACACCGGGGATACAGGACGTGTGATGTATACACAGCTCTATATATATATATATATAACACCGGGGATACAGGACGTGTGATGTATACACAGCTCTATATATATATATATATAACACCGGGGATACAGGACGTGTGATGTATACACAGCTCTATATATATATATATATATAACACCGGGGGATACAGGACGTGTGATGTATACACAGCTCTATATATATATATATAACACCGGGGATACAGGACGTGTGATGTATACACAGCTCTATATATATATATATATAACACCGGGGATACAGGACGTGTGATGTATACACAGCTCTATATATATATATATAACACCGGGGATACAGGACGTGTGATGTATACACAGCTCTATATATATATATATATATAACACCGGGGATACAGGACGTGTGATGTATACACAGCTCTATATATATATATAACACCGGGGATACAGGACATGTGATGTATACACAGCTCTATATATATATATATATATAACACCGGGGATACAGGACGTGTGATGTATACACAGCTCTATATATATATATATATATAACACCGGGGATACAGGACGTGTGATGTATACACAGCTCTATATATATATATATATAACACCGGGGATACAGGACGTGTGATGTATACACAGCTCTATATATATATATATATAACACCGGGGATACAGGACGTGTGATGTATACACAGCTCTATATATATATATAACACCGGGGATACAGGACGTGTGATGTATACACAGCTCTATATATATATATATAACACCGGGGATACAGGACGTGTGATGTATACACAGCTCTATATATATATATATATAACACCGGGGATACAGGACGTGTGATGTATACACAGCTCTATATATATATATATATAACACCGGGGGATACAGGACGTGTGATGTATACACAGCTCTATATATATATATATAACACCGGGGATACAGGACGTGTGATGTATACACAGCTCTATATATATATATATATATATAACACCGGGGATACAGGACGTGTGATGTATACACAGCTCTATATATATATATATATATATAACACCGGGGATACAGGACGTGTGATGTATACACAGCTCTATATATATATATATATATAACACCGGGGATACAGGACGTGTGATGTATACACAGCTCTATATATATATATATATATATAACACCGGGGATACAGGACGTGTGATGTATACACAGCTCTATATATATATATATAACACCGGGGGATACAGGACGTGTGATGTATACACAGCTCTATATATATATATATAACACCGGGGATACAGGACGTGTGATGTATACACAGCTCTATATATATATATAACACCGGGGATACAGGACGTGTGATGTATACACAGCTCTATATATATATAACACCAGGGATACAGGACGTGTGATGTATACACAGCTCTATATATATATATATAACACCGGGGATACAGGACGTGTGATGTATACACAGCTCTATATATATATATATATATATATATATAACACCGGGGATACAGATGTGATATAGGGATCTCCAGGTGAGTTGGTATCAGGGGGTGGAGCCTGGGTGTGGCCAGGTGTTGGGGGCGGGGTGGGTGAGTGATGACTATGTGCAGGTAGAGGCAGGTGACGCCATGTGCTGTGATGACTGTACTGCAGGTAACAGGATCTGTATATATGTGTGTATCTGTATGTTCTGTATGTATATATATTATGTGTGTGATGTGAATATGGGTGTGTATATATATATATATATATATTTCTGTGTGTGTGTGTATATATATATATTTCTGTGTGTGTGATGTTTCCCATTACCAGTCCCGGCAGTTTTCCTGTGTCTTTCCTGTATATAGTATCAGGAGGACATGTGATATCTGTATGTTCTATATATATATATTATGTGTATCTGTATGTTCTGTATGTATATATATTATGTGTGTGATGTGAATATGGGTGTGTGTGTGTGTATATATATATATTTCTGTGTGTGTGATGTTTCCCATTACCAGTACCGGCAGTTTTCCTGTGTCTTTCCTGTATATAGTATCAGGAGGACATGTGATATCTGTATGTTCTAATATATATATATATATATATCTATATATATATATTATGTGTATCTGTATGTTCTGTATGTATATATATTATGTGTGTGATGTGAATATGGGTGTGTGTGTGTGTATATATATATATTTCTGTGTGTGTGATGTTTCCCATTACCAGTCCCGGCAGTTTTCCTGTGTCTTTTCTGTATATAGTATCAGGAGGACATGTGATATCTGTATGTTCTAATATATATATATATATATATCTATATATATATATTATGTGTATCTGTATGTTCTGTATGTATATATATTATGTGTGTGATGTGAATATGGGTGTGTGTGTGTGTATATATATATATTTCTGTGTGTGTGATGTTTCCCATTACCAGTACCGGCAGTTTTCCTGTGTCTTTCCTGTATATAGTATCAGGAGGACATGTGATATCTGTATGTTCTAATATATATATATATATATCTATATATATATATTATGTGTATCTGTATGTTCTGTATGTATATATATTATGTGTGTGATGTGAATATGGGTGTGTGTATATATATATATATATATATATATATTTCTGTGTGTGTGATGTTTCCCATTACCAGTACCGGCAGTTTTCCTGTGTCTTTCCTGTATATACTATCAGGAGGACATGTGATATCTGTTCGCACCTGGACCCCCCCCCCCCCATGTGGTATATACAGTTATGCCCCCCCCCCATGGTGTGTAATATACAGGTGTTAGCTCCCCCTCCCCCCACGTGTGTAGTATACAGGTGTTACCCCCCTCCCCCCACGTGTGTAGTATACAGGTGTTATCTCTCCCCCTCCCCCTGTGTGTACAGGTGTTATCTATATAATATAGGTTAGTTCTGATACACTATAGATATATGTCTGTGTGTATAGGACTGGGGCCCGGTCTGGGGGCGATGGTTAACCCTTCATGATGTTCTTCATAAATTCCACTACAGTCACCTGTGTCGTCCTCCTCCTCCTCTCTGTTTACTGTGTGACCTGTTCTGCCACTTGTTGCATCCTGGAAACTTATCATGGAGTGGATCCAACTTCTCCTGCCCGGCCCTGCAATACTCCTCCTAATACACAGAGCTCCCGCTCCTCCTCCTGATACACAGAGCTCCCACTGTCCCGTCTTCTCCTCCCCTCTTCTCATCACTGATCTCCTGTATGACCATCTCCTCCATGTCTACATGTACTGTCCCGTCTTCTCCTCCCTGATCTCCTGTATGACCATCTCTTCCATGTCTATATGTAACTGTCCCGTCTTCTCCTCCCTGATCTCCTGTATGACCATCTCCTCCATGTCTACATGCACTGTCCCGTCTTCTCCTCCCTGATCTCCTGTATGACCATCTCCTCCATGTCTACATGTACTGTCCCGTCTTCTCCTCCCTGATCTCCTGTATGACCATCTCCTCCATGTCTACATGTACTGTCCCGTCTTCTCCTCCCTGATCTCCTGTATGACCATCTCCTCCATGTCTACATGTAACTGTCCCGTCTTCTCATCCCTGATCTCCTGTATGACCATCTCCTCCATGTCTACATGTACTGTCCCGTCTTCTCCTCCCTGATCTCCTGTATGACCATCTCCTCCATGTCTACATGTAACTGTCCCGTCTTCTCCTCCCTGATCTCCTGTATGACCATCTCCTCCATGTCTACATGTAACTGTCCCGTCTTCTCCTCCCTGATCTCCTGTATGACCATCTCCTCCATGTCTACATGTAACTGTCCCGTCTTCTCCTCCCTGATCTCCTGTATGACCATCTCCTCCATGTCTACATGTACTGTCCCGTCTTCTCCTCCCTAATCTCCTGTATGACCATCTCCTCCATGTCTATATGTAACTGTCCCGTCTTCTCCTCCCTCATCTCCTGTATGACCATCTCCTCCATGTCTATATGTAACTGTCCCGTCTTCTCCTCCCTGATCTCCTGTATGACCATCTCCTCCATGTCTACATGTAACTGTCACGTCTTCTCCTCCCTGATCTCCTGTATGACCATCTCCTCCATGTCTACATTTAACTGTCCCGTCTTCTCCTCCCTGATCTCCTGTATGACCATCTCCTCCATGTCTACATGTAACTGTCCCGTCTTCTCCTCCCTGATCTCCTGTATGACCATCTCCTCCATGTCTACATGTAACTGTCCCGTCTTCTCCTCCCTGATCTCCTGTATGACCATCTCCTCCATGTCTACATGTAACTGTCCCGTCTTCTCCTCCCTGATCTCCTGTATGACCATCTCCTCCATGTCTACATGTAACTGTCCCGTCTTCTCCTCCCTGATCTCCTGTATGACCATCTCCTCCATGTCTACATGTAACTGTCCCGTCTTCTCCTCCCTGATCTCCTGTATGACCATCTCCTCCATGTCTACATGTACTGTCCCGTCTTCTCCTCCCTAATCTCCTGTATGACCATCTCCTCCATGTCTATATGTAACTGTCCCGTCTTCTCCTCCCTGATCTCCTGTATGACCATCTCCTCCATGTCTACATTTAACTGTCCCGTCTTCTCCTCCCTGATCTCCTGTATGACCATCTCCTCCATGTCTACATGTAACTGTCCCGTCTTCTCCTCCCTGATCTCCTGTATGACCATCTCCTCCATGTCTACATGTAACTGTCCCGTCTTCTCCTCCCTGATCTCCTGTATGACCATCTCCTCCATGTCTACATTTAACTGTCCCGTCTTCTCCTCCCTGATCTCCTGTATGACCATCTCCTCCATGTCTACATGTAACTGTCCCGTCTTCTCCTCCCTGATCTCCTGTATGACCATCTCCTCCATGTCTACATGTAACTGTCCCGTCTTCTCCTCCCTGATCTCCTGTATGACCATCTCCTCCATGTCTACATGTAACTGTCCCGTCTTCTCCTCCCTGATCTCCTGTATGACCATCTCCTCCATGTCTACATGTACTGTCCCGTCTTCTCCTCCCTAATCTCCTGTATGACCATCTCCTCCATGTCTATATGTAACTGTCCCGTCTTCTCCTCCCTGATCTCCTGTATGACCATCTCCTCCATGTCTACATTTAACTGTCCCGTCTTCTCCTCCCTGATCTCCTGTATGACCATCTCCTCCATGTCTACATGTAACTGTCCCGTCTTCTCCTCCCTGATCTCCTGTATGACCATCTCCTCCATGTCTACATGTAACTGTCCCGTCTTCTCCTCCCTGATCTCCTGTATGACCATCTCCTCCATGTCTACATTTAACTGTCCCGTCTTCTCCTCCCTGATCTCCTGTATGACCATCTCCTCCATGTCTACATGTAACTGTCCCGTCTTCTCCTCCCTGATCTCCTGTATGACCATCTCCTCCATGTCTACATGTAACTGTCCCGTCTTCTCCTCCCTGATCTCCTGTATGACCATCTCCTCCATGTCTACATGTAACTGTCCCGTCTTCTCCTCCCTGATCTCCTGTATGACCATCTCCTCCATGTCTACATGTAACTGTCCCGTCTTCTCCTCCCTGATCTCCTGTATGACCATCTCCTCCATGTCTACATGTAACTGTCCCGTCTTCTCCTCCCTGATCTCCTGTATGACCATCTCCTCCATGTCTACATGTAACTGTCCCGTCTTCTCCTCCCTGATCTCCTGTATGACCATCTCCTCCATGTCTACATGTAACTGTCCCGTCTTCTCCTCCCTGATCTCCTGTATGACCATCTCCTCCATGTCTACATGTAACTGTCCCGTCTTCTCCTCCCTGATCTCCTGTATGACCATCTCCTCCATGTCTACATGTAACTGTCCCGTCTTCTCCTCCCTCATCTCCGGTATGACCATCTCCTCCATGTCTACATGTAACTGTCCCGTCTTCTCCTCCCTGATCTCCTGTATGACCATCTCCTCCATGTCTACATGTAACTGTCCCGTCTTCTCCTCCCTCATCTCCGGTATGACGATCTCCTCCATGTCTACATGTAACTGTCCCGTATTCTCATCACTGATCTCCTGTATGACCATCTCCTCCATGTCTACATGTAACTGTCCCGTCTTCTCCTCCCTGATCTCCTGTTTGACCATCTCCTCCATGTCTACATGTAACTGTCCCTTCTTCTCATCCCTGATCTCCTGTATGACCATCTCCTCCATGTCTACATGTAACTGTCCCGTCTTCTCCTCCCTGATCTCCTGTATGACCATCTCCTCCATGTCTACATGTAACTGTCCCGTCTTCTCCTCCCTGATCTCCTGTATGACCATCTCCTCCATGTCTACATGTAACTGTCCCGTCTTCTCCTCCCTGATCTCCTGTATGACCATCTCCTCCATGTCTACATGTAACTGTCCCGTCTTCTCCTCCCTGATCTCCTGTATGACCATCTCCTCCATGTCTACATGTAACTGTCCCGTCTTCTCCTCCCTGATCTCCTGTATGACCATCTCCTCCATGTCTACATGTAACTGTCCCGTCTTCTCCTCCCTGATCTCCTGTATGACCATCTCCTCCATGTCTACATGTAACTGTCCCGTCTTCTCCTCCCTGATCTCCTGTATGACCATCTCCTCCATGTCTACATGTAACTGTCCCGTCTTCTCCTCCCTCATCTCCGGTATGACCATCTCCTCCATGTCTACATGTAACTGTCCCGTCTTCTCCTCCCTGATCTCCTGTATGACCATCTCCTCCATGTCTACATGTAACTGTCCCGTCTTCTCCTCCCTCATCTCCGGTATGACGATCTCCTCCATGTCTACATGTAACTGTCCCGTATTCTCATCACTGATCTCCTGTATGACCATCTCCTCCATGTCTACATGTAACTGTCCCGTCTTCTCCTCCCTGATCTCCTGTTTGACCATCTCCTCCATGTCTACATGTAACTGTCCCTTCTTCTCATCCCTGATCTCCTGTATGACCATCTCCTCCATGTCTACATGTAACTGTCCCGTCTTCTCATCCCTGATCTCCGGTATGACCATCTCCTCCATGTCTACATGTAACTGTCCCTTCTTCTCATCCCTGATCTCCGGTATGACCATCTCCTCCATGTCTACATGTAACTGTCCCTTCTTCTCATCCCTGATCTCCTGTACGACCATCTCCTCCATGTCTACATGTAACTGTCCCTTCTTCTCATCCCTGATCTCCGGTATGACCATCTCCTCCATGTCTACATGTAACTGTCCCGTCTTCTCATCCCTGATCTCCTGTATGACTCTGTGTGTGTCTGGCCCCTTTGTTGATCACTAATCTTCTGTATGAGTAGTTTGTTTCTCATTATACACATCTCTGTGGACATCCCTCCCTATGTGGACCGCTGAGGCTGAGGCTTTCTTCTTCATTGCAGGATCAAGATGTCTGATGGAATAATGAGCAAAGCGGCAACGATGGAGATCCCCATCAGCAGTAATGGGGTTTCTGGAACTATCAATGAAGACGAGACCCTGGAGCAGGTGAGTCTATAGTGTCTTACCACCCATGTGACCTCTCGGGGTGTAATGATCGCAGAGGTCCATGTCCTCACCTTATGTCCACACTGAGGACACTACCTTATGGAAGAGGCAGAAAAGGTGCAAAACATCCTGTGTGATCAGAGGTTGCATTATTGCCAGTACAAGCACCAAAGACGCTTGTACAGGTGGATTTACTGCTTGAAAAAGTCACATAGACTGTGTGGGCTTTATCCCTGGGAGGAGATGGAAGGGGCTATGTGAGGCCACGCCCCTCACTAGTCACATGTCTCTGGACTGCAGTGCTGACAGGCTGAGGCTGTCCCATGATGAGTTGTGACCCTTTAGACCCCACACAAAGGTCTCAACCAGTCCCAAAACCAGTGTAATCCAGACGGGGGGCGGCAGGGTATCTCACTGTGTGCACACCCGGATACATTTTCTGGTTTGGCTCCTCCCAACGAGTGAACATGGATGGCAGCCAGTGATTGGCTGTGGCCAGTGTTACAGGAGTCTCCCAAGTGACGGGTATATTACTGGGAAACGCCCTCAGTGTACACTCGGCGGAGGACGGATATGGAGGCCATACGGTGACATGGGCCTCCGCGGGTGTATACTGATGCATCCTTTCATCCATCGTTTCCTGCAGGATGTGAGCCAAAAGGAGGCCCCACCTCCCGGTATATGTCAGCGTGTACATACACCGTCATGCGGTGTATACACCCGTCTAGGGCTGCTTCCATTGCTGGGATACTTTGTTACATCGGAGGGCAGCCCCGTATCTCCCTGTACTGCAATAGGTTATAGGGATAAGAGCTAGAACGAGCGATCAGAGCACCACTTGTTCAAGTCAAACCTGTAAAAAAAAAAAAATTATTATTTTTATTGAGATTTTTTTCAGTTTTTAGAGACTAAACAAACATTCAAAAACACAAGAACCCCGAATCCAACAGAGATGCCTCCAAAAATGGTGAATATGTGCTTAGTCACAGCGATCCTCCTTGTACAGCAGTAAAGATCAGCTCCGTGGGAGGGAGACGTCTCATAGGATCACACTATTGTTAGTGTTCACATTCTTAATAAAAAGAATTAATAAAATAAAGTGAAAGACCCTAAACACCTACATTCCCTATACATACATAATAAAGTACGAAAACCCCACATAATCTGTATCGCTGCGTCTGTAACAATCTGTACAACACATCCAATCATTAATGGACCCACTCAGTGAACACCGGAAAAACAAAACCTGAAAAACTCGCCACCCCCCCACCGTACAGCGTCGCCACCACACGCACACAATTT
This sequence comes from Engystomops pustulosus, assembly GCF_040894005.1. Taxonomy (NCBI): domain Eukaryota; kingdom Metazoa; phylum Chordata; class Amphibia; order Anura; family Leptodactylidae; genus Engystomops; species Engystomops pustulosus. The sequence goes on from NC_092412.1 coordinate 779,418, forward strand.
TGATTTAACCCCTGTAAAACAAATGAAGGGTTAACTGACTTCATAAAAGTTGTTTTGCGTACGTTGAGGGGTGTAGTTTGTATAATGGGGTCATTTATTGGGTGTTACTATTAGGGGATGGTGGACTGCACCACGTTTCTTACAGTACGTCCTCCTGCTTGTCCTCCTGGGTGTGATGCACCCCCAGCGTCCGGCATTGTCCCTGTGGGGCTGCGGCAAAGCTGGGTGATTGTTCCTGCTCTGTGATCCCTGACTCTTTGATGTTTGTCTGTAGGACCTGCAGCAAGTGATGGTATCGGGCCCCAACCTAAACGAGACGAGTATCGTGTCTGGAGGATATGGGGGGACCACAGAAGGAATCATTCCCACAAGCAGCTTAAAAGGTTAGCAGGTGCACCCCCAGGGGCTGCTGATGGGGGGGGGGCGGGGGGTCACAATGATGGGTCATGTGACTGGCAGATCATGCCCCGGGACCATCCAGAACATTGGTCCACACCATATGTTGTGCTATAAGACCCCAGACAAGAGGGGGCTCCCCCACACTGCTCCCCCCTCCACCCCCTCATTCATCTCGCTGTCACTAAGGGGAGTCTGGAGATCTATGATGGTCACCCCAAACCCATCCTTACAAGGGGCACAGCACAGATGACGCAGCAACCTACCTGCCTTCCCTGGTGTGTATCCTTTAGACTTAGACACAGGTAGGTATCCTACAAGATACAACTGGAAGAGGCAGGAAAGGTGCTAGGACCTCACCAGAAGCCTCCAGGACCCATACAACACAGAGAAGACTGCTGTGGGCGATGAGGAGGAGAGGATTTGTAATAATACCGGACATTTTTGGAGAGACCCCACTAATATGGATAAGTGTGAGGAGCTGTCTACACCACACACGAGAGGTGACCACCGATCATCACCTGGATGTGTGCTAGGACACTGATGTCGCCTCAGCTCCCTCTCTGCTTTTTCCACCTTATTACTCATGCTGCCAGAAGATTGGTGGAATTTATGACACTACAATGACTAAGTCCTCAGGTTCTGACCACAGAGACTGGGGCCTAGGATGGAAAATAAGGGGGGATCAGATGTCTGCTCTGATTCATCGTTTTCTTACATCAGCCCCTGGAGCTTCTGAATTGTGAGAGCTCGGTGCAGGGAATGGGTTACTTCTCAGAGTCACAATCATCTGCTAATAGCATTAAGTGTCCCTAACCTTCACCACATACCTGCAGGATCGGATTTACCTGATTTAGTTGTGGAATCTCTCCACGTTTCCAGAGTCTGGATGGATTCAATCCGTAGGAACCAGAGTGTCTACATCCTGAATCTGTTCCACAATTGTAGGGGCCCAACCGACTTATAATGTCTGTTCCAGTAATGGAGGTCTCCATGAGGGAGAGTGTAGAGGTGATGGTGTCCTGTTCTAGTGATGGGTAGTAATGGAGGTCTCCATGAGGGAGAGTGTAGAGGTGATGCTGTCGTGTTCTAGTGATGGTTATTAATAGAGGTCTCCATGATGGAGAGTGTAGAGGTGACATTGTCCTGTTCCAGTAATGGAGGTCTCCATGATGGAGAGAGTAGAGGTGATGCTGTCCTGTTCTAGTGATGGGTAGTAATGGAGGTCTCCATGATGGTGAGTACAGAGGAGATGGTGTCTTGTTCTAGTGATGGGTAGTAATAGAGGTCTCCATGATGGAGAGAGTAGAGGAGATGATGTCCTGTTCTAGTGATGGGTAGTAATGGAGGTCTCCATGATGGTGAGTGCAGAGGTGATGGTGTCCTGTTCTAGTGATGGGTAGTAATGGAGGTCTCCATGATGGAGAGAGTAGAGGTGATGGTGTCCTGTTCTAGTGATGGGTTGTAATGGAGGTCTCCATGATGGTGAGCACAGAGGAGATGATGTCCTGTTCTAGTGATGGGTAGTAATGGAGGTCTCCATGAGGGAGAGTGTAGAGGTGATGCTGTCGTGTTCTAGTGATGGGTAGTAATGGAGGTCTCCATGATGGAGAGTGCAGAGGTGATGGTGTCCTGTTCTAGTGATGGGTAGTAATGGAGGTCTCCATGATGGAGAGTGCAGAGGTGATGGTGTCCTGTTCTAGTGATGGGTAGTAATGGAGGTCTCCATGATGGAGAGAGTAGAGGTGATGGTGTCCTGTTCTAGTGATGGGTAGTAATGGAGGTCTCCATGATGGAGAGAGTAGAGGTGATGGTGTACTGTTCTAGTGATGGGTAGTAATGGAGGTCTCCATGATGGAGAGAGTAGAGGTGATGGTGTACTGTTCTAGTGATGGGTAGTAATGGAGGTCTCCATGATGGAGAGAGTAGAGGTGATGGTGTACTGTTCTAGTGATGGGTAGTAATGGAGGTCTCCATGATGGAGAGTGCAGAGGTGATGGTGTCCTGTTCTAGTGATGGGTAGTAATGGAGGTCTCCATGAGGGAGAGTGTAGAGGTGATGCTGTCGTGTTCTAGTGATGGTTATTAATAGAGGTCTCCATGATGGAGAGTGTAGAGGTGACATTGTCCTGTTCCAGTAATGGAGGTCTCCATGATGGAGAGAGTAGAGGTGATGCTGTCCTGTTCTAGTGATGGGTAGTAATGGAGGTCTCCATGATGGTGAGTACAGAGGAGATGGTGTCTTGTTCTAGTGATGGGTAGTAATAGAGGTCTCCATGATGGAGAGAGTAGAGGTGATGGTGTACTGTTCTAGTGATGGGTAGTAATGGAGGTCTCCATGATGGAGAGAGTAGAGGTGATGGTGTACTGTTCTAGTGATGGGTAGTAATGGAGGTCTCCATGATGTAGAGTGTAGAGGTGATGGTGTCCTGTTCTAGTGATGGGTAGTAATGGAGGTCTCCATGATGGAGAGTGTAGAGGTGATGGTGTCCTGTTCTAATGATGGGGGTCACCATATTACGCTTTGCTTTTCTCCCACTTGTGGGACCCTCGAGCAGTTCTTGATTGATGGATGAAGCAGGGTCATCTATCCTGTGGGGTCTTACATGTAGCTTGTTCCTCTCTGTAAGGGTCTGGTGATGTTATGTGGCATAGATTGTCCCGATTCCTGTAATTCTTACGATCTATGGACTTCCTGCTCATGGTTTCTGCTGTCTGGTTTCGTTTAGGACCTGCGGTGCAGTTTAACCCCAACTACCTTGGAGTGCGTTTCCTGAGTACAGAGGGACAAGGTCACTTTCTGTATACATAACCTCCGCATGTCTCTGGTGGGCTTTCTGCATGGGACCTCACCAGTTGGGACTATCTACTGTAATTTGACCTTTTGGTAATGGCCACTATTAACCCTTTCCCTCTGCTGCTATCACTGCCGACTCCTTATTGCACCTTTTCTCCAAATCCAGGATTTTCCATTGGTTTTGTTTTCTCACATCCTTTACCTTAGAGAGGTTCTTCACTATCTTAAGAATTGAGACCCAACATCCACTTTCAGGGCTGTACCCGTTCTCCATGAGTCCATTGGGCTATGAGGGTTGTGTTGCTACACATTATACCCCTCCTCACTTCTCCTACTTGTAATCGTTCAGTGAGGAGGCGTCGGGAGGACCCTAGTTCTTTTGGTGGGGTCCTGTCCTATAAATTATTTGTGGCCTGAGCCTGGAAGGTGGATGTGGCGTTCTCCTCTCTGGGGTCTATACTGTACTTCTGTCTTGGGCTCTCAATCTCTGAGGCCTGTCGCCTCGCTGCTGCTTCATGATATGTTTTACAACCTTGACCCTGGAGTGTTGATTTCTTTCATGTCTTGTATTAAAGCCACAACCAGAGCTCACCTGTCTGTAACATTGAGTAAAACATGTGGCACATCTAAAGCTTTGCTCCCTCGTCAGATGAGCCACAAAACGCATCCTTAGCACATAGACTCCTGTAGGCCAGGTTATTGTAACCTTGGCAGATGGCGAAATGTCCCCTTCACTGGTCGGTCCAGGACCTGAAGTTTAGAGACTAGATTAGACTCCTGATGGACCATCAGGTTGGTGCAGCAGGTTTTTGCAAACAATTGCATCTTCAGCCCCTTCTCGTGATTTATTGCCACCCTTAGGTGTCTTGTGCTGTATACTGTATGTGCAGTTATATACAGTCAGTAGGAGAGGGGTATGATAACCCATGGAGGCAGGTTCTCCTGGGCTCAGTAGTTGTAGTGCCTCTTTCGGAGGGTGTATATATTCTCTATACTGTAGAGGCTGGTGACCTGGATGAATTCATGAGCTATGAAGGAGGTCATCAGGTTGTGTTGTCTTCCTGTTAGTGTCAGGTGAACTCATCGATGTGGGTCACACAGGGTAGAGGGTTACGTCTCTGAATGGGTTGTGCCTGAATCTTCTAGTGGTTAGCGATATGGGGCAGGTATATGGGGGTAATACCAGCCACATGGAGGACTTGTGAGGGGATTCTTCTGTAATTCACTTCTCTTCTTCCATTCTGTTTCCTGCCTCTACCCTTATCATTACATCGTCCTCTGTTCTTCTTCCCCTTATTAACTCCATTACTTCTAACTTCTTCACTCATCCTTCCCACTATTCTTGCACAATTACTGCTTCTTTCATGTCATCTTTGCTCTACTCTTCTTTCATCATTCTTACTCCATTAATCTTCTCCTTCTTACTGTTCACTTCCTCAAACTGTTAATCATTTCTTCTTCTCTTCTACCCTCCTCACTCATCCTTCCTGCTCTCAATCTTCTTCCTGTACCATTACTCCTTCTTCTCTTCTTCCCTCCTCACTCATCCTTCCTGCTCTCCATCTTCTTCCTGCACCATTACTCCTTCTTCTCTTCTTCCCTCCTCACTCATCCTTCCTGCTCTCCATCTTCTTCCTGCACCATTACTCCTTCTTCTTCTCTTCTTCCCTCCTCACTCATCCTTCCTGCTCTCCATCTTCTTCCTGCACCATTACTCCTTCTTCTCTTCTTCCCTCCTCACTCATCCTTCCTGCTCTCCATCTTCTTCCTGCACTATTACTCCTTCTTCTTCTCCTTCTACTCTCCACACTCATCCTTCCTGCTCTCCATCTTCTTTGTGCACCATTACTCCTTCTTCTTCTCTTCTACCCTCCTCACTCATCCTTCCTGCTCTCCATCTTCTTTGTGCACCATTACTCCTTCTTCTTCTCTTCTACCCTCCTCACTCATCCTTCCTACTCTTCATCTTCTTTCTGCACCATTACTCCTTCTTCTTCTCTTCTACCCTCCTCACTCATCCTTCCTGCTCTCCATCTTCTTCCTGCACCATTACTCCTTCTTCTTCTCCTTCTACCCTCCTCACTCATCCTTCCTGCTCTCCATCTTCTTCCTGCACCATTACTCCTTCTTCTTCTCTTCTTCCCTCCTCACTCATCCTTCCTACTCTTCATCTTCTTCCTGCACCATTACTCCTTCTTCTTCTCTTCTTCCCTCCTCACTCATCCTTCCTGCTCTCCATCTTCTTTGTGCACCATTACTCCTTCTTCTTCTCTTCTACCCTCCTCACTCATCCTTCCTGCTCTCCATCTTCTTCCGGCACCATTACTCCTTCTTCTTCTCTTCTACCCTCCTCACTCATCCTTCCTGCTCTCCATCTTCTTCGTGCACCATTACTCCTTCTTCTCTTCTTCCCTCCTCACTCATCCTTCCTGCTCTCCATCTTCTTACTGTACCATTACTCCTTCTTCTCTTCTTCCCTCCTCACTCATCGTTCCTGATTTCCATCTTCTTCCGGCACCATTACTCCTTCTTCTTCTCTTCTTCCCTCCTCACTCATCCTTCCTGCTCTCCATCTTCTTCCTGCACCATTACTCCTTCTTCTTCTCTTCTTCCCTCCTCACTCATCCTTCCTGCTCTCCATCTTCTTCCTGCACCATTATTCCTTCTTCTCTTCTACCCGCCTCACTCATCCTTCCTGTTCTCCATCTTCTTTCTGCACCATTACTCCTTCTTCTTCTCCTTCTACCCCCTCACTCATCCTTCCTGCTCTCCATCTTCTTCCTGCACCATTACTCCTTCTTCTTCTCTTCTACCCCCCTCACTCATCCTTCCTGCTCTCCATCTTCTTCCTGCACCATTATTCCTTCTTATCTTCTACCCTCCTCACTCATCCTTCCTGTTCTCCATCTTCTTCCTGCACCATTACTCCTTCTTCTTCTCTTCTACCCTCCTCACTCATCCTTCCTGCTCTCCATCTTCTTCCTGCACCATTACTCCTTCTTCTTCTCTTCTTCCCTCCTCACTCATCCTTCCTGCTCTCCATCTTCTTCCTGCACCATTATTCCTTCTTCTCTTCTACCCTCCTCACTCATCCTTCCCCCTCTCCATCTTCTTCCTGCACCATTACTCCTTCTTCTTCTCTTCTTCCCTCCTCACTCATCCTTCCCCCTCTCCATCTTCTTCCTGCACCATTACTCCTTCTTCTTCTCTTCTTCCCTCCTCACTCATCCTTCCCCCTCTCCATCTTCTTCCTGCACCATTACTCCTTCTTCTTCTCTTCTTCCCTCCTCACTCATCCTTCCCCCTCTCCATCTTCTTCCTGCACCATTACTCCTTCTTCTTCTCTTCTACCCTCCTCACTCATCCTTCCTGCTCTCCATCTTCTTCCGGCACCATTACTCCTTCTTCTTCTCTTCTACCCTCCTCACTCATCCTTCCTGCTCTCCATCTTCTTCCGGCACCATTACTCCTTCTTCTTCTCTTCTACCCTCCTCACTCATCCTTCCTGCTCTCCATCTTCTTCGTGCACCATTACTCCTTCTTCTCTTCTTCCCTCCTCACTCATCCTTCCTGCTCTCCATCTTCTTCGTGCACCATTATTCCTTCTTCTCTTCTACCCTCCTCACTCATCCTTCCTGCTCTCCATCTTCTTCCTGTACCATTACTCCTTCTTCTCTTCTTCCCTCCTCACTCATCGTTCCTGATTTCCATCTTCTTCCGGCACCATTACTCCTTCTTCTTCTCTTCTTCCCTCCTCACTCATCCTTCCTGCTCTCCATCTTCTTCCTGCACCATTACTCCTTCTTCTTCTCTTCTTCCCTCCTCACTCATCCTTCCTGCTCTCCATCTTCTTCCTGCACCATTACTCCTTCTTCTTCTCTTCTTCCCTCCTCACTCATCCTTCCTGCTCTCCATCTTCTTCCTGCACCATTACTCCTTCTTCTTCTCTTCTTCCCTCCTCACTCATCCTTCCTGCTCTCCATCTTCTTCCTGCACCATTATTCCTTCTTCTCTTCTACCCGCCTCACTCATCCTTCCTGTTCTCCATCTTCTTCCTGCACCATTACTCCTTCTTCTTCTCCTTCTACCCCCTCACTCATCCTTCCTGCTCTCCATCTTCTTCCTGCACCATTACTCCTTCTTCTTCTCTTCTACCCCCCTCACTCATCCTTCCTGCTCTCCATCTTCTTCCTGCACCATTATTCCTTCTTATCTTCTACCCTCCTCACTCATCCTTCCTGTTCTCCATCTTCTTCCTGCACCATTACTCCTTCTTCTTCTCTTCTACCCTCCTCACTCATCCTTCCTGCTCTCCATCTTCTTCCTGCACCATTACTCCTTCTTCTTCTCTTCTTCCCTCCTCACTCATCCTTCCTGCTCTCCATCTTCTTCCTGCACCATTATTCCTTCTTCTCTTCTACCCTCCTCACTCATCTTACCTGCTCTCCATCTTCTTCCTGCACCATTATTCCTTCTTCTCTTCTACCCTCCTCACTCATCCTTCCCCCTCTCCATCTTCTTCCTGCACCATTACTCCTTCTTCTTCTCTTCTACCCTCCTCACTCATCCTTCCCCCTCTCCATCTTCTTCCTGCACCATTACTCCTTCTTCTTCTCTTCTTCCCTCCTCACTCATCCTTCCCCCTCTCCATCTTCTTCCTGCACCATTACTCCTTCTTCTTCTCTTCTTCCCTCCTCACTCATCCTTCCCCCTCTCCATCTTCTTCCTGCACCATTACTCCTTCTTCTTCTCTTCTTCCCTCCTCACTCATCCTTCCTGCTCTCCATCTTCTTCCTGCACCATTACTCCTTCTTCTCTTCTTCCCTCCTCACTCATCCTTCCTGCTCTCCATCTTCTTCCGGCACCATTACTCCTTCTTCTTCTCTTATACCCTCCTCACTCATCCTTCCTGCTCTCCATCTTCTTCCTGCACCATTACTCCTTCTTCTTCTCTTCTACCCTCCTCACTCATCCTTCCCCTCTCCATCTTCTTCCTGCACCATTACTCCTTCTTCTCTTCTACCCTCCTCACTCATCTTACCTGCTCTCCATCTTCTTCCTGCACCATTATTCCTTCTTCTCTTCTACCCTCCTCACTCATCCTTCCCCCTCTCCATCTTCTTCCTGCACCATTACTCCTTCTTCTTCTCTTCTACCCTCCTCACTCATCCTTCCCCCTCTCCATCTTCTTCCTGCACCATTACTCCTTCTTCTTCTCTTCTTCCCTCCTCACTCATCCTTCCCCCTCTCCATCTTCTTCCTGCACCATTACTCCTTCTTCTTCTCTTCTTCCCTCCTCACTCATCCTTCCCCCTCTCCATCTTCTTCCTGCACCATTACTCCTTCTTCTTCTCTTCTTCCCTCCTCACTCATCCTTCCCCCTCTCCATCTTCTTCCTGCACCATTACTCCTTCTTCTTCTCTTCTTCCCTCCTCACTCATCCTTCCCCCTCTCCATCTTCTTCCTGCACCATTACTCCTTCTTCTTCTCTTCTACCCTCCTCACTCATCCTTCCCCTCTCCATCTTCTTCCTGCACCATTATTCCTTCTTCTCTTCTACCCTCCTCACTCATCTTACCTGCTCTCCATCTTCTTCCTGCACCATTATTCCTTCTTCTCTTCTACCCTCCTCACTCATCCTTCCCCCTCTCCATCTTCTTCCTGCACCATTACTCCTTCTTCTTCTCTTCTACCCTCCTCACTCATCCTTCCCCCTCTCCATCTTCTTCCTGCACCATTACTCCTTCTTCTTCTCTTCTTCCCTCCTCACTCATCCTTCCCCCTCTCCATCTTCTTCCTGCACCATTACTCCTTCTTCTTCTCTTCTTCCCTCCTCACTCATCCTTCCCCCTCTCCATCTTCTTCCTGCACCATTACTCCTTCTTCTTCTCTTCTTCCCTCCTCACTCATCCTTCCTGCTCTCCATCTTCTTCCTGCACCATTACTCCTTCTTCTCTTCTTCCCTCCTCACTCATCCTTCCTGCTCTCCATCTTCTTCCGGCACCATTACTCCTTCTTCTTCTCTTATACCCTCCTCACTCATCCTTCCTGCTCTCCATCTTCTTTGTGCACCATTACTCCTTCTTCTTCTCTTCTACCCTCCTCACTCATCCTTCCTACTCTTCATCTTCTTTCTGCACCATTACTCCTTCTTCTTCTCTTCTACCCTCCTCACTCATCCTTCCCCCTCTCCATCTTCTTCCTGCACCATTACTCCTTCTTCTTCTCTTCTACCCTCCTCACTCATCCTTCCTACTCTTCATCTTCTTTCTGCACCATTACTCCTTCTTCTTCTCTTCTTCCCTCCTCACTCATCCTTCCCCCTCTCCATCTTCTTCCTGCACCATTACTCCTTCTTCTTCTCTTCTTCCCTCCTCACTCATCCTTCCTGCTCTCCATCTTCTTCCGGCACCATTACTCCTTCTTCTTCTCTTATACCCTCCTCACTCATCCTTCCTGCTCTCCATCTTCTTCCTGCACCATTACTCCTTCTTCTTCTCTTCTACCCTCCTCACTCATCCTTCCCCTCTCCATCTTCTTCCTGCACCATTACTTCTTCCTTATCTTCTCACCTCTTATCTCACCATTACTCCTCCTTCTTTCCCTTTATCCCCCTTACTCATTCACACTCCCCTTCCTTCCCATCTACACATCTGTTCTCTTGGTCTTGCCTGTCATCTTCAATGTTTCACACTTTATCCATCTTCAACCATTCCTCCTTCCATATTTCCCTCTCCCTCCCTTGTTCTTTCTCATTGTCCTCACATCTGTAGAGGCTCAGACCCTTAGTTGTAACCTTCCCAAACCTCTACTCATAGCTCCCAGCCCGTCGGCAGCCTGCAGGATAGCCAATCATGACGGAGACGCAGGTAAAGGTTGGGTATGTGTAGGCATTTGTAGAGCGCTGTTGTAGACGCATGCTGTAGCCCTGTGCACACTTGTTATCATAGGATTAGAGCCCCCGACATTACTAGACACCCACAGATCTTTCATCCTCTCCAGTTTGATAGTAGCTTGTAGATTCTAGTTATATGAGGGGTGAAACACATGAAGTATTGTGGTTCCATCAGAAGGTTTGTCCACTGATGACCCATAATACTGAGTGGTAGCTCCAATTCAGCGCCATTTCTGGGTGTCCCCAGTGGTTGGTGATCTTATGTGATCCTGTATCTTCTCCTGGCCGCATAGATGACACCTGAGTTCATAGCACTTTGCTGGTGAATAAGAGGTTAAACGTGATACTACAAGATGAAGGTGGTGACCTTACAGCCTCTTATTTACCAGACTGACCTCAGAGGATATTGAGTGTAATAGTGATGATAATTGGACCTTCTTGACTAGTAAATGACTTTGGGCTGTCTCTTCCAGGGTCCATGTCTCAGCCGTCCTCACACTCTTCACTCACGTCTGAGGAGATGTCTCGAGGGTTAGCAGTGGAGAAGTTTGACATGGTGAAAAAGTGGGGGATCAACACATATAAAGTAAGAAAGATCTCATGTCTCCCCCCTCTGCCTACGTAGCAGGCATCCAACTTCTCTGTTCTCTTCCTCTGGCCTCTGCCCACAACGCACAACTCTGCTGTCCTCTGCCGTCACAGCTTGCTCCTCTGTCCTCTGCCGTCACAGCTTGCTCCTCTGTCCTCTGCCGTCACAGCTTGCTCCTCTGTCCTCTGCCGTCACAGCTTGCTCCTCTGTCCTCTGCCGTCACAGCTTGCTCCTCTTTCCTCTGCCGTCCCAGCTTGCTCCTCTGTCCTCTGCCGTCCCAGCTTGCTCCTCTGTCCTCTGCCGTCCCAGCTTGCTCCTCTGTCCTCTGCCGTCCCAGCTTGCTCCTCTGTCCTCTGCCGTCCCAGCTTGCTCCTCTGTCCTCTGCCGTCCCAGCTTGCTCCTCTGTCCTCTGCCGTCCCAGCTTGCTCCTCTGTCCTCTGCCGTCCCAGCTTGCTCCTCTGTCCTCTGCCGTCCCAGCTTGCTCCTCTGTCCTCTGCCGTCACAGCTTGCTCCTCTGTCCTCTGCCGTCACAGCTTGCTCCTCTGTCCTCTGCCGTCACAGCTTGCTCCTCTGTCCTCTGCCGTCACAGCTTGCTCCTCTGTCCTCTGCCGTCACAGCTTGCTCCTCTGTCCTCTGCCGTCACAGCTTGCTCCTCTGTCCTCTGCCGTCACAGCTTGCTCCTCTGCAGTCACAGCTTGCTCCTCTGCAGTCACAGCTTGCTCCTCTGTCCTCTGCCGTCACAGCTTGCTCCTCTGTCCTCTGCCGTCACAGCTTGCTCCTCTGTCCTCTGCCGTCACAGCTTGCTCCTCTGTCCTCTGCCGTCACAGCTTGCTCCTCTGTCCTCTGCCCTCACAGCTTGCTCCTCTGTCCTCTGCCGTCACAGCTTGCTCCTCTGCAGTCACAGCTTGCTCCTCTGCAGTCACAGCTTGCTCCTCTGCCGTCATAGCTTGCTCCTCGCTCCTCTGCCGTCATAGCTTGCTCCTCGCTCCTCTGCCGTCACAGCTTGCTCCTCTGCCGTCACAGCTTGCTCCTCTGCCGTCACAGCTTGCTCCTCTGCCGTCACAGCTTGCTCCTCTGCCGTCACAGCTTGCTCCTCTGCCGTCACAGCTTGCTCCTCTGCCGTCACAGCTTGCTCCTCTGCCGTCACAGCTTGCTCCTCTGCCGTCACAGCTTGCTCCTCTGCCGTCACAGCTTGCTCCTCTGCCGTCACAGCTTGCTCCTCTGCCGTCACAGCTTGCTCCTCTGCCGTCACAGCTTGCTCCTCTGCCGTCACAGCTTGCTCCTCTGCCGTCACAGCTTGCTCCTCTGCCGTCACAGCTTGCTCCTCTGCCGTCACAGCTTGCTCCTCTGCCGTCACAGCTTGCTCCTCTGCCCTCTGCCGTCACAGCTTGCTCCTCTGCCCTCTGCCGTCACAGCTTGCTCCTCCTGCCCTCTGCCGTCACAGCTTGCTCCTCCTGGCCTCTGCCCCCTCTCCTCTTCTATTCCTCCTCCTGGCCTCTGCCCCCTCTCCTCTTCTATTCCTCCTCCTGGCCTCTGCCCCCTCTCCTCTTCTATTCCTCCTCCTGGCCTCTGCCCCCTCTCCTCTTCTATTCCTCCTCCTGGCCTCTGCCCCCTCTCCTCTTCTATTCCTCCTCCTGGCCTCTGCCCCCTCTCCTCTTCTATTCCTCCTCCTGGCCTCTGCCCCCTCTCCTCTTCTATTCCTCCTCCTGGCCTCTGCCCCCTCTCCTCTTCTATTCCTCCTCCTGGCCTCTGCCCCCTCTCCTCTTCTATTCCTCCTCCTGGTCTCTGCCCCCTCTCCTCTTCTATTCCTCCTCCTGGCCTCTGCCCCCTCTCCTCTTTTATTCCTCCTCCTGGCCTCTGCCCCCTCTCCTCTTCTATTCCTCCTCCTGGCCTCTGCCCCCTCTCCTCTTCTATTCCTCCTCCATGCCTCTGCCCCCTCTCCTCTTCTATTCCTCCTCCTGGCCTCTGCCCCCTCTCCTCTTCTATTCCTCCTCCTGGCCTCTGCCCCCTCTCCTCTTCTATTCCTCCTCCTGGCCTCTGCCCCCTCTCCTCTTCTATTCCTCCTCCTGGCCTCTGCCCCCTCTCCTCTTCTATTCCTCCTCCTGGCCTCTGCCCCCTCTCCTCTTCTATTCCTCCTCCTGGTCTCTGCCCCCTCTCCTCTTCTATTCCTCCTCCTGGCCTCTGCCCCCTCTCCTCTTCTATTCCTCCTCCTGGCCTCTGCCCCCTCTCCTCTTCTATTCCTCCTCCTGGCCTCTGCCCCCTCTCCTCTTCTATTCCTCCTCCTGGCCTCTGCCCCCTCTCCTCTTCTATTCCTCCTCCTGGCCTCTGCCCCCTCTCCTCTTCTATTCCTCCTCCTGGCCTCTGCCCCCTCTCCTCTTCTATTCCTCCTCCTGGCCTCTGCCCCCTCTCCTCTTCTATTCCTCCTCCTGGCCTCTGCCCCCTCTCCTCTTCTATTCCTCCTCCTGGCCTCTGCCCCCTCTCCTCTTCTATTCCTCCTCCATGCCTCTGCCCCCTCTCCTCTTCTATTCCTCCTCCTGGCCTCTGCCCCCTCTCCTCTTCTATTCCTCCTCCTGGCCTCTGCCCCCTCTCCTCTTCTATTCCTCCTCCTGGCCTCTGCCCCCTCTCCTCTTCTATTCCTCCTCCTGGCCTCTGCCCCCTCTCCTCTTCTATTCCTCCTCCTGGCCTCTGCCCCCTCTCCTCTTCTATTCCTCCTCCTGGCCTCTGCCCCCTCTCCTCTTCTATTCCTCCTCCTGGCCTCTGCCCCCTCTCCTCTTCTATTCCTCCTCCTGGCCTCTGCCCCCTCTCCTCTTCTATTCCTCCTCCTGGCCTCTGCCCCCTCTCCTCTTCTATTCCTCCTCCTGGCCTCTGCCCCCTCTCCTCTTCTATTCCTCCTCCTGGCCTCTGCCCCCTCTCCTCTTCTATTCCTCCTCCTGGCCTCTGCCCCCTCTCCTCTTCTATTCCTCCTCCTGGCCTCTGCCCCCTCTCCTCTTCTATTCCTCCTCCTGGCCTCTGCCCCCTCTCCTCTTCTATTCCTCCTCCTGGCCTCTGCCCCCTCTCCTCTTCTATTCCTCCTCCTGGCCTCTGCCCCCTCTCCTCTTCTATTCCTCCTCCTGGCCTCTGCCCCCTCTCCTCTTCTATTCCTCCTCCTGGCCTCTGCCCCCTCTCCTCTTCTATTCCTCCTCCTGGCCTCTGCCCCCTCTCCTCTTCTATTCCTCCTCCTGGCCTCTGCCCCCTCTCCTCTTCTATTCCTCCTCCTGGCCTCTGCCCCCTCTCCTCTTCTATTCCTCCTCCTGGCCTCTGCCCCCTCTCCTCTTCTATTCCTCCTCCTGGCCTCTGCCCCCTCTCCTCTTCTATTCCTCCTCCTGGCCTCTGCCCCCTCTCCTCTTCTATTCCTCCTCCTGGCCTCTGCCCCCTCTCCTCTTCTATTCCTCCTCCTGGCCTCTGCCCCCTCTCCTCTTCTATTCCTCCTCCTGGCCTCTGCCCCCTCTCCTCTTCTATTCCTCCTCCTGGCCTCTGCCCCCTCTCCTCTTCTATTCCTCCTCCTGGCCTCTGCCCCCTCTCCTCTTCTATTCCTCCTCCTGGCCTCTGCCCCCTCTCCTCTTCTATTCCTCCTCCTGGCCTCTGCCCCCTCTCCTCTTCTATTCCTCCTCCTGGCCTCTGCCCCCTCTCCTCTTCTATTCCTCCTCCTGGCCTCTGCCCCCTCTCCTCTTCTATTCCTCCTCCTGGCCTCTGCCCCCTCTCCTCTTCTATTCCTCCTCCTGGCCTCTGCCCCCTCTCCTCTTCTATTCCTCCTCCTGGCCTCTGCCCCCTCTCCTCTTCTATTCCTCCTCCATGCCTCTGCCCCCTCTCCTCTTCTATTCCTCCTCCATGCCTCTGCCCCCTCTCCTCTTCCCCGCCTCCTCTGGCCTCTGCCCCCTCTCCTCTTCTCCTCCTCCTCTGGTCTCTGCCCCTTCTCCTCTTCCCCGCCTCCTCTGGCCTCTGCCCCCTCTCCTCTTCCCCTCCTCCTCTGGCCTCTGCCCCCTCTCCTCTTCTCCTCCTCCTCTGGCCTCTGCCCCTTCTCCTCTTCCCCTCCTCCTCTGGTCTCTGCCCCTTCTCCTCTTCCCCGCCTCCTCTGGCCTCTGCCCCCTCTCCTCTTCCCCTCCTCCTCTGGCCTCTGCCACCTCTCCTCTTCCCCTCCTCCTCTGGCCTCTGCCCCCTCTCCTCTTCTCCTCCTCCTCTGGCCTCTGCCCCTTCTCCTCTTCCCCTCCTCCTCTGGTCTCTGCCCCTTCTCCTCTTCCCCTCCTCCTCTGGTCTCTGCCCCTTCTCCTCTTCCCCGCCTCCTCTGGCCTCTGCCCCCTCTCCTCTTCCCCTCCTCCTCTGGCCTCTGCCACCTCTCCTCTTCCCCTCCTCCTCTGGCCTCTGCCCCCTCTCCTCTTCTCCTCCTCCTCTGGCCTCTGCCCCTTCTCCTCTTCCCCTCCTCCTCTGGTCTCTGCCCCAACTCCTCTTCCCCTCCTCCTCTGGTCTCTGCCCCTTCTCCTCTTCCCCTCCTCCTCTGGTCTCTGCCCCTTCTCCTCTTCCCCGCCTCCTCTGGCCTCTGCCCCCTCTCCTCTTCCCCTCCTCCTCTGGCCTCTGCCACCTCTCCTCTTCCCCTCCTCCTCTGGCCTCTGCCCCCTCTCCTCTTCTCCTCCTCCTCTGGCCTCTGCCCCTTCTCCTCTTCCCCTCCTCCTCTGGTCTCTGCCCCAACTCCTCTTCCCCTCCTCCTCTGGTCTCTGCCCCCTCTCCTCTCCTCTTCTCTTCTTCCCCTCCTCCTCTGGTCTCTGCCCCAACTCCTCTTCCCCTCCTCCCCTGGTCTCTGCCCCCTCTCCTCTCCTCCTCCATGAGTCTGTGTCCCTTATACTTTGCTTGTTGTACACTGGTCCCACCAGACCATCGCCTATCTCTCCCCACAGTGCACAAAACAGTTAATCTCTGAGCGCTTTGGCCGAGGGTCTCGTACGGTGGATTTGGAGCTGGAGACCCAAATTGAACTTCTCCGAGACACTAAGCGGAAATATGAGGGAGTTCTGCAGCTGGCCAGAGCTCTGACCGCCCATTTCTACAACCTGGTGCAGACACAGAGGGCTCTGGGGGATGCCTTCTCTGACCTGAGCCAGAAGTCTCCAGAACTGCAGGTAAGTGACCCAGATATTCCACCCGGATGTCCCCCCCACCATTCCTGTACGTCTCCCCTGGAGCACCCCAGTCACGTTATCGCTCTCCTTTAGGAGGAGTTTGGGTACAATGCCGAGACCCAGAAGCTGCTATGTAAGAACGGGGAAACCCTGCTGGGGGCCGTCAACTTCTTTGTGTCCAGCATCAACACCCTCATCAATAAAACCATGGAGGACACGCTGATGACGGTCAAGCAGTACGAGACGGCCAGGTACTCGCTGATGTAACGGTGATGTGTAATGATCACCTGCTCGGGGGCCTGTGGTTAGTGATGCTCATGTTCCCCTGCAGGTTGGAGTACGATGCCTATCGGGCTGACTTAGAGGAGCTGAGTTTGGGACCACGTGACGCAGCCACACTCTGCCGCATTGAGGTGGCACAGCAGAACTTCCAGGCGCATCGCATTAAATATGAGAAATTGAGAGGGGATGTGACCATCAAGCTGCGCTTCTTACAGGAGAACAAGGTACGACCACTCAGTGACCTGAGGCCATGAGCAAAGAGCTCCTCCATCCTGGAGCTGGCAATTTTCCAGGCCGCGTGCTGTTGCTTGTAGGCCTTTTTGTATAGATGGCGGAGCTTGCGTACCAGGGGAGGCACCGCTCACTGCACCCACGTTCCCATGGGGAGGCGTCGCTAACTGCGCCCACGTACCCGGGGGGAGGTGCCGCTCATTGTTCCCATGTTCCCGGGATAGACATAACAAGGAGCCTATTTAAGACACTCTACCCCCCGTAATCTGGTGGTAGATGTCCTTTATCTGGAAACATCAGCTCATTAGAATCTGACCTCAGGTGAGGAACATCACACAAGAGTTTCCACCGGGTCATTATTTATTGCCAGAAAATTAGGCCAAGATGCAGAAGTGTGTAAATGCAGTGCTTCCATATACAGCCATGTGCTGGGTTATTGATGATCAGCCAGTGAGACTGCCTGTACAACTGCAGAAGTTCTGGCCGCTGCAGATCTGGGACACTGGGAGCGACAAAAGCAGTGATCCTAGAGAAGCCATTTGTCTCCTCCATCAACTCTGGAAGGTTATAAAGAAATCTACAGTCATGGCCAGAAGTTCTGAGAATGATACAAATGTTAATTGTTACAAAGTCTCCGGCATCAGGTTTTATAATGGTAATTTGCATATTCTCCAGAATGTTATAAAGAGGGATCAGCTTAACAGCAATTCATTACAAAGTCAGTATTTGCCTAGAAAATAAACTTTTTCCCCCCAAAACACATTTCCCCTTCATTGCAGGCGCCTTAGGCGGAGCAGCGGCCATGGTGTCAGTGATGTCTCCAGTAACACAGGTGCAGGGGCTGATGGGGACAGGGCTGGGGACAATGTGTCATGTGTAAGTAACAATCACCACTGGGCAGTATAATAGGAGCAGGTAACATGGTGTCAGTGATGTCCCCAGTAACACAGGTGCGGGGGCTGATGGGGACAGGGCTGGGGGACAATCTGTCAGGATTAGGTAAGAATCACACCCCTGGACACTTTACAAGGAGGCTGGTGCTTGGCAACATTGTTTCTCTTCTGTTAACCATGGTTATCTCTAAAGAAACACCTGCAGTCATCATTGCACTGCACAAAACTGGCCGAACAGGGAAGAGTATCGCAGCGAGAAAGATTGCACCTCAGTCACCAATCTATCGCATCATCAAGGAATCCAAGGAGAGAGGCTCCATTGTTACCAAAAAGGCTCCAGGAGCCCAAGAAGGACCAGCAAGCGCCAGGAGCGTCTCTTACAAGTGTCTCAGCTTGGGGATGGGGCTCCCAGCATCGCAGAGCTTAGGAATAGCAGCAGCAGGTGTGAGGCATCTGCACGCACTGTGACACTGCGGAGACTCCTGGAGCAAGGCCCGGTGTCCAGGAGGGCAGCACAGAAGCCACTTCTCTCCAGGGACCATCAGGGACAGACGGATATTCTGCAAGAGGTGCAGGGAGTGGACGCTGAGGACTGGGGGACAGACGGATATTCTGCAAGAGTATATATAAAACAAAACAACAGACAAAAGGACAGCGCCTCGGGTGATGCCTTCACAGTAGATATGGAGTGAGGAAAAAAGGGGGAGAGGGGGGCCCACAGCGGGGCGGCTAACCGCACAGGGGATCCAGTGGTACACTACAAGTTCCTGGCGTTCAGGTTTCCACGTCTTGGCGCTAATTGTACTAGGGTCGCTGCCTCTGGTATTAAGATAAAGGCCGGAACCCCGAAAAATAGCACGGCGGTCCGGTAGAATGAACAAACGGAATGTCTGGCGCTGACTCTAAGTATCTCTTACTGGAGTGTCTACATCAATGACTCTTCTCCAAAGAAATTATAAAATTGCTTTATTCATAAAAGGGAATAAAATTTCCAAAATGATAAAATGAAGTCACTTACAATTCAGTGAAATTAGTCATGTCCTTGTGACGCGTTTCAGGGGTCCTGCCCCTTTCTCAAAAAGAAACGTACTGGTGTATGGGTTACAGACAGGCATATATAAAGGTACCCGGAGGCAGAGCAGGTCACTTTTTTTTTTTTTTTAAACAAGTATAATTAGTACATAACAAACATTCTCAGACAGTAGCAGAACAAAATTGTATCACGTAGCACATTACCTGTGCAATGTTTGTGGGATAGTGAACGCTGTATGGCTGTAGTAACATGGCCCCTTGATGTGTTGTGGAGGCGGAAGTGTTAATCTTATGTAGTTACTGCGCATGTGTTAGGGGTACACGCATGTGTGGTAGCGAAGGAACAGCGCAGTGTTGGACTGGCGCATGCGTACAAGCAACCTTGGGAGGAGACGCAATACACAGAGTTACTGAGGATATAACTGATTAGAATACACAGAGTTACTGAGGATATAACTGATTAGAATACACAGAGTTACTGAGGATATAACTGATTAGAATACACAGAGTTACTCGGGATATAGCTGATTAGAATACACAGAGTTACTCGGGATATAACTGATTAGAATACACAGAGTTACTCGGGATATAACTGATTAGAATACACAGAGTTACTGATGATATAACTGATTAGAATACACAGAGTTACCCGGGATATAACTGATTAGAATACACAGAGTTACTCGGGATATAACTGATTAGAATACACAGAGTTACTGAGGATATAACTGATTAGAATACACAGAGTTACTCGGGATATAACCGATTAGAATACACAGAGTTACTGAGGATATAACTGATTAGAATACACAGAGTTACTCGGGATATAACCGATTAGAATACACAGAGTTACTCGGGATATAACTGATTAGAATACACAGAGTTACCCGGGATATAACTGATTAGAATACGCAGAGTTACTGAGGATATAACTGATTAGAATACACAGAGTTACTCGGGATATAACTGATTAGAATACACAGAGTTACTGAGGATATAACTGATTAGAATACACAGAGTTACTGAGGATATAACTGATTAGAATACACAGAGTTACTGAGGATATAACTGATTAGAATACACAGAGTTACTGAGGATATAACTGATTAGAATACACAGAGTTACTGAGGATATAACTGATTAGAATACACAGAGTTACTGAGGATATAACTGATTAGAATACACAGAGTTACTCGGGATATAACTGATTAGAATACACAGAGTTACTGAGGATATAACTGATTAGAATACACAGAGTTACTCGGGATATAACTGATTAGAATACACAGAGTTACTCGGGATATAACTGATTAGAATACACAGAGTTACTGAGGATATAACTGATTAGAATACACAGAGTTACTGGGGATATAACTGATTAGAATACACAGAGTTACTGAGGATATAACTGATTAGAATACACAGAGTTACTCGGGATATAACTGATTAGAATACACAGAGTTACTCGGGATATAACCGATTAGAATACACAGAGTTACCCGGGATATAACTGATTAGAATACACAGAGTTACTGAGGATATAACTGATTAGAATACGCAGAGTTACTGAGGATATAACTGATTAGAATAAACAGAGTTACTCGGGATATAACTGATTAGAATACACAGAGTTACTCGGGATATAACCGATTAGAATACACAGAGTTACCCAGGATATAACTGATTAGAATACACAGAGTTACTGGGGATATAACCGATTAGAATACACAGAGTTACCCGGGATATATCCTCAGTAACTCTGTGTATTCTAATCAGTTATATCCCGAGTAACTCTGTGTATTCTAATCAGTTATATCCCGAGTAACTCTGTGTATTCTAATCAGTTATATCCCGAGTAACCCTGTGTATTCTAATCAGTTATATCCCGGGTAACTCTGTGTATTCTAATCAGTTATATCCCGAGTAACTCTGTGTATTCTAATCAGTTATATCCCGAGTAACTCTGTGTATTCTAATCAGTTATATCCCGAGTAACTCTGTGTATTCTAATCAGTTATATCCCGTGTAACTCTGCGTATTCTAATCAGTTATATCCCGGGTAACTCTGTGTATTCTAATCAGTTATATCCCGAGTAACTCTGCGTATTCTAATCAGTTATATCCCGGGTAACTCTGTGTATTCTAATCAGTTATATCCCGAATAACTCTGTGTATTCTAATCAGTTATATCCCGAGTAACTCTGTGTATTCTAATCAGTTATATCCTCAGTAACTCTGTGTATTCTAATCAGTTATATCCTCAGTAACTCTGTGTATTCTAATCAGTTATATCCCGAGTAACTCTGTGTATTCTAATCAGTTATATCCTCAGTAACTCTGTGTATTCTAATCAGTTATATCCTCAGTAACTCTGTGTATTCTAATCAGTTATATCCTCAGTAACTCTGCGTATTCTAATCGGTTATATCCTCAGTAACTCTGTGTATTCTAATCGGTTATATCCCGGGTAACTCTGTGTATTCTAATCAGTTATATCCCGAGTAACTCTGTGTATTCTAATCAGTTATATCCCGGGTAACTCTGTGTATTCTAATCAGTTATATCCCGAGTAACTCTGTGTATTCTAATCAGTTATATCCTCAGTAACTCTGTGTATTCTAATCAGTTATATCCCCAGTAACTCTGTGTATTCTAATCAGTTATATCCTCAGTAACTCTGTGTATTCTAATCAGTTATATCCTCAGTAACTCTGTGTATTCTAATCAGTTATATCCTCAGTAACTCTGCGTATTCTAATCGGTTATATCCTCAGTAACTCTGTGTATTCTAATCGGTTATATCCCGGGTAACTCTGTGTATTCTAATCAGTTATATCCCGAGTAACTCTGTGTATTCTAATCAGTTATATCCCGGGTAACTCTGTGTATTCTAATCAGTTATATCCCGAGTAACTCTGTGTATTCTAATCAGTTATATCCTCAGTAACTCTGTGTATTCTAATCAGTTATATCCCCAGTAACTCTGTGTATTCTAATCGGTTATATCCCGGGTAACTCTGTGTATTCTAATCAGTTATATCCCGAGTAACTCTGTGTATTCTAATCAGTTATATCCCGGGTAACTCTGTGTATTCTAATCAGTTATATCCCGAGTAACTCTGTGTATTCTAATCAGTTATATCCTCAGTAACTCTGTGTATTCTAATCGGTTATAACTGATTATATCAGTTATGTAGTGTGTGCGGTTGTGAGCGCGTGGGCGCTGTGGGTGTGGGGGTATGTAGTGTGTGCGGTTGTGAGCGTGTGGGCGCTGTGGGTGTGGGTGTATGTAGTGTGTGCGGTTGTGAGCGCGTGGGCGCTGTGGGGGTATGTAGTGTGTGCGGTTGTGAGCGTGTGGGCGCTGTGGGTGTGGGTGTATGTAGTGTGTGCGGTTGTGGGCGGTGTGGGTGTATGTAGTGTGTGCGGTTGTGAGCGCGTGGGCGCTGTGGGTGTGGGCGTATGTAGTGTGTTCGGTGTGAAGGTGTGCGGCTGCATTTGAATGAGCCGATGGTCTTTGGAAAGAAGGATATAGAAGTTTTTCTAGAGCCATTCGATGGTTTCTGACGGCTTGGGGCTAAGATATTTTTCGAGCGCCTCTAGGTTAGATGTGGCTTCGTAGGAATGATCTTTTTGAGGTAAGGATCATTCAGGAGAATCCCCCAATGCTTTTCCAAAATATTTGAGTGCTCGTTTGAGTATGTGGTAATAAAATGTAAGTAACTTTCTTCAGTATTCTTCCCATGACTCGTGTCTGGGTACTAGGCGGCTCTCGCACATGCCTCACTTAGACGGGGGCCAGGGTAACCTCTTTTGTTCAAGATCTTTCTTTGGGATAGAAAATCGGAGTCATTTGAACAATTGCGACAAATTTGTTTAAATTGTCCATAGGGGATAGTTGTCTCCATTTCTTCAGGTGACTGAAGTCATGTGACCTGCTCTGCCTCCGGGTACCTTTATATATGCCTGTCTGTATCCCATAGTTTTTCTGTATCCCATTGTTTTTGAGAAAGGGGCAGGACCCCGAAACGCGTCACTAGGACATGACTAATTTCACTGAATTGTAAGTGACTTCATTTTATCATTTTATTCCCTTTTATGAATAAAGCAATTTTATAATTTCTTTGGAGAAGAGTCATTGATGTAGACACTCCAGTAAGAGATACTTAGAGTCAGCGCCAGACATTCCGTTTGTTCATTCTACCGGACCGCCATGCCATGCTGGTTATATAGATATATTCTGCAGGAGGTGCATCTCCTTTCTGATTGTTGGGAGAAGACAAGGTGAGCGATGCCCCCAGTCCTGTCTCCTGCACCTGTAAAGCTCCTGCAGCCATTCATGTGGGGGGGGGGGGGGCGGCTTCTCAGCCAAGGGAATCGCCCTAAAAACGCCTCCATGAATAAAGAATGGACCAGAATGTCCTCCAGGAGCCGCTTCTCCCGACCCTCCAGGAGCAGATGGTGATGAGCAGAGCCTCCTCCAGCATGATGGAGCACCGGCCATAAAGGGGAGAACTAAATGGTGCAGGGAACAGAACACAGAGATTCTGGGTCCATGGCTCCGGGGACAGAACACAGAGATTCTGGGTCCATGGCTCCGGGAACAGAACGCAGAGATTCTGGGTCCATGGCTCCGGGAACAGAACGCAGAGATTCTGGGTCCATGGCCCGGGAACAGAACACAGAGATTCTGGGTCCATGGCCCGGGAACAGAACGCAGAGATTCTGGGTCCATGGCCCGGGAACAGAACGCAGAGATTCTGGGTCCATGGCCTGGGAACAGAACACAGAGATTCTGGGTCCATGGCCCGGGAACAAAACACAGAGATTCTGGGTCCATGGCCCGGGAACAAAACACAGAGATTCTGGGTCCATGGCCCGGGAACAAAACACAGAGATTCTGGGTCCATGGCCCGGGAACAAAACACAGAGATTCTGGGTCCATGGCCTGGGAACAGAACACAGAGATTCTGGTTCCATGGCCCAAGAACAGAACACAGAGATTCTGGGTCCATGGCCCAAGAACAGAACACAGAGATTCTGGGTCCATGGCCCAAGAACAGAACACAGAGATTCTGGGTCCATGGCCCAAGAACAGAACACAGAGATTCTGGGTCCATGGCCCAAGAACAGAACACAGAGATTCTGGGTCCATGGCCTGGGAACAGAACACAGAGATTCTGGGTCCATGGCCCGGGAACAAAACACAGAGATTCTGGTTCCATGGCCCAAGAACAGAACACAGAGATTCTGGGTCCATGGCCCAAGAACAGAACACAGAGATTCTGGTTCCATGGCCCAAGAACAGAACACAGAGATTCTGGTTCCATGGCCCAAGAACAGAACACAGAGATTCTGGGTCCATGGCCCAAGAACAGAACACAGAGATTCTGGGTCCATGGCCTGGGAACAGAACACAGAGATTCTGGGTCCATGGCCCGGGAACAGAACACAGAGATTCTGGGTCCATGGCCCGAAGACTCCCCGGATCTTATCCCATTGAGAACTTGTGGTCAATCATAAGGAGACTGGGGACAAACAAAACCCAACACATTGTGACAGAATGCAGCAGTGATTGTGCAGGAATGGAGGCGATCAGTCAGGATCTGGTGCAGGAGGTGAGTGAGAGCTGCCAGGGAGAATTGCAGAGGTCCTGAAGAAGAAGGAGAGGTCCTGCAGATACTGACTGGCTGCAGTAACTCCTCCTACCTGACTATAAAAGCTTCTGCTCCCCATAATATGATTGCACTTGTGTCTCTGTATGTGATAAACATCTGACAAACCAGAGGGACACATCATGTGACAGGAGGAGATTTGTGTCATTCTCACAACTTATGGCTATGACTGTAGACCGCCCACGCAACCTCAAGAGCCAAATCTACGCCAGTTCAAGTTCTATGTTCAAGCTCATGACTGGACTTTAATAAGAGAAGATCTGTTGGAACCAAAGACTTCTGCGATGCGGCGCTCTCCCTCGGAGGCGGGGCGATGCGGCGCTCTCCCTCGGAGGCGGGGCGATGCGGCGCTCTCCCTCGGAGGCGGGGCGATGCGGCGCTCTCCCTCGGAGGCGGGGCGATGCGGCGCTCTCCCTCGGAGGCGGGGCGATGCGGCGCTCTCCCTCGGAGGCGGGGCGATGCGGCGCTCTCCCTCGGAGGCGGGGCGATGCGGCGCTCTCCCTCGGAGGCGGGGCGATGCGGCGCTCTCCCTCGGAGGCGGGGCGATGCGGCGCTCTCCCTCGGAGGCGGGGCGATGCGGCGCTCTCCCTCGGAGGCGGGGCGATGCGGCGCTCTCCCTCGGAGGCGGGGCGATGCGGCGCTCTCCCTCGGAGGCGGGGCGATGCGGCGCTCTCCCTCGGAGGCGGGGCGATGCGGCGCTCTCCCTCGGAGGCGGGGCGATGCGGCGCTCTCCCGCTGCAGTAGCTGATAATAATTCTGTCCTGATACTAGGGAATTCCCAGGGGGTTCCGTATACATGTTGGCTTTGTGTCACGAGTCCTCTTCTGTCTTCCAGGTGAAGGTCATGCACAAGCAGCTTCTCCTCTTCCATAACGCCATCTCGTCATATTTTGCGGGGAATCAGCAGCAGCTGGAAGCTTCACTGCAGCAATTCAACATCAAGCTGAGCAGCGCGGGAAGTGACAAACCCTCGTGGCTGGAGGAGCAGTGACCGCGCCGCACTCCCTCTATGTGTTTGTGATTGCGTGTACTGTAGATGTACGTGTCGTGTGCATGAAGGTCGGCGTGTAACTTTACCATGTGCGGCTGGGATTGTGTCTCTATGTGTGTACAGATGGTCCACCTGGCAGATGGTGGGCAGTCAGCAGATGACTAAAGCCAGTATGAAGCTCACATGCCAGGCCTACGGGGTGCAGGTTATCCTTACATCTAGCTCCATAGTGTGTGGCTGACTGATATCAGGCACTCTCCATGTTCTCTCCATGGCCCAGCATACAACTTCTACCCTCCACATACTCAGCTTTTCTCTCTCTCATCCACTCTTCTACAGTCCGGATCAGTCTCCACTCTACAGCCGCCCACTTGGCTCTTCTCCTTTGTCTTATACAGACATCCATTCCATTGTTGAAGTCCTCTCCACTTTACAGTACATTGTTCTGCAGGACTCCTCCACTCTACTGTTCTCTGACACATTACTCTGCACTAGGCTGCATTAAATTTCTATAGACATCTGCAGGTGCCCTCTCCGCGCTCCCCTTCGCCCTCGGGGCTTACACTCCGCGCTCCCCTTCGCCCTCGGGGCTTACACTCCGCGCTCCCCTTCGCCCTCGGGGCTTACACTCCGCGCTCCCCTTCGCCCTCGGGGCTTACACTCCGCGCTCCCCTTCGCCCTCGGGGCTTACACTCCGCGCTCCCCTTCGCCCTCGGGGCTTACACTCCGCGCTCCCCTTCGCCCTCGGGGCTTACACTCCGCGCTCCCCTTCGCCCTCGGGGCTTACACTCCGCGCTCCCCTTCGCCCTCGGGGCTTACACTCCGCGCTCCCCTTCGCCCTCGGGGCTTACACTCCGCGCTCCCCTTCACCCTCGGGGCTTACACTCCGCGCTCCCCTTACCTCAGTCTTATCTCCTGCCCCCCCCCCCCCCCGTCTCCTTATCTCCTGCCCCCCCCCCCCCGTCTCCTTATCTCCTGCCCCCCCCCTCCGTCTCTTTATATATTTTGTCCCCTGTACATTTCCCTTTCGCGT
This sequence comes from Engystomops pustulosus, assembly GCF_040894005.1. NCBI lineage: Eukaryota > Metazoa > Chordata > Amphibia > Anura > Leptodactylidae > Engystomops > Engystomops pustulosus. Next base: position 805,378 of record NC_092412.1, read on the forward strand.
TGTTAGTAGCAGTGACTCATGACATGAAGCAGGAGGAGTTCTGTAACTATTGATGGTTGACTGTAGTAGAGGGGGACGTGGTGGGCGCCAGTTCTAGAACTGCGGGAATAGTTTTGTTTATATGTTACACTCACTGACTCGATGACTGAGGGTAGGAAGGGACATGGGTCATGTGAGTGTCTCCTCCAGTTGGGGTGCAGTGTGTGGACCCCGGCTGTGGCCGCCATGTTCTGTGTGTGAATGATGTGTACAACACTTGGGTGAGTGTCGAGAGGATGACTTGCCCAACTACATTTCAGTGTCTGCCTGTGACCCAGTGGCGGTAGTATGCGTGGCTGGCGTGTGTGCGGTATTATGACTCCTGGGGTCCTCCTCTAACCAGATTCCACCCCTGTGTAATAACATTGGGCCATGTGCTTGTTACCTGCCCTGTAGTATAACTATTTATGACCAGAGGTTGTTCCATGCAGACGGTTTCCGGGGGTCAGGTAGTCGGGGAGATCATCTCGACCCAATGAGGGGCATTCGGTTACTGGAACATTTCTGTAAATCAGAATAAAACTAATGAAGCTGTGCGCCGTCTCGTTGTGGCTCATTGTCTCCGTGTCCGGCCTCGTGGGTCTATGGAAAGGAACCCACGCGCCATCAGTCCTCTACTAGTCACTGGTTCTCCTACATTTAGGATTTGTTCCAAATTAATAAATGGCGCCATGTAAATGAAGTCACATGACCTTTGTGAGTTGCCCTAAAATGCCTTGCAGAAATCTTTTAGCCAGGCCTGTTGCACTTCACATGAGAGGGAAAGAGTGGATGGGTGCCAGGGTCAGCCATGGGTGATGGCGGTGGCTGTGTGCGGGTATGGGTAAGGGTGCTGGGGTCAGGCATGGGTGGTGGCTGTGTGCGGGTATGGGTAAGGGTGGATGGGTGCTGGGGTCAGGCATGGGTGGTGGCTGTGTGCGGGTATGGGTAAGGGTGGATGGGTGCTGGGGTCAGGCATGGTGATGGCGGTGGCTGTGTGCGGGTATGGGTAAGGGTGGATGGGTGCTGGAGTCAGGCATGGGTGATGGTGGCTGTGTGCGGGTATGGGTAAGGGTGGATGGGTGCTGGGGTCAGGCATGGGTGGTGGCTGTGTGCGGGTATGGGTAAGGGTGGATGGGTGCTGGGGTCAGGCATGGTTGGTGGCTGTGTGCGAGTATGGGTAAGGGTGGATGGGTGCTGGGGTCAGACATGGTAATGGCGGTGGCTGTGTGTGGGTATGGGTAAGGGTGGATGGGTGCTGGAGTCAGGCATGGGTGATGGTGGCTGTGTGCGGGTATGGGTAAGGGTGGATGGGTGCTGGAGTCAGGCATGGGTGATGGTGGCTGTGTGCGGGTATGTGTAAGGGTGGATGGGTGCTGGAGTCAGGCATGGGTGATGGTGGCTGTGTGCGGGTATGGGTAAGGGTGGATGGGTGCTGTGGTCGGACATGAGTGATGGTGGTGTATGGGTAAGGGTGGATGGGTGCCCGGGGTCAGGCATGGGTGATGGCAGGGGATGGGTTCTTGAGTCAGCTCACCATCGCTATATGAAGGATTTCTAGGCAGAAGCAGAGTCATGATCCGGCACCTGTAGGAATTACGGCTCCATATTAGTGACCATAAGTGTGAGCTCGGCCGTCCTCCTCCCTGCGTGCAGGACACATCGGCTTCTCCCAGTTCTTTTCCTTCTAGGTTCTAGACGTCACCCATAATGCACTATGCGGCCAGGAAGCTGCACTATACAGTGCGGTCGCTGCCATATACCATGGAGGCTTCCAGGGTCACATGTGCCCTGTACACTCAGGTGGATGATGGGACAGGATGGGGAGATGTATCTGCACCACAATACTGGGGGGACCTGCCCCTGAGATGCTGCGCGCCTCATTTAGTGAGGGATTTAGACCATTTTTAGGCAGTTTTCCAACATGTCCCAAAAGGGGGTGTGGCTTTATGAGAAATGGCGCATGCACCAGAATAATGTGATGCAGAAAACAAGGCCAACAAATAGGATCTCATCCTGCACCAGATCCATCACCAGCATCAGACGCCAGGATTAATCTGCAAGTCCGGCTCTGCCCTGGCCTAGAGAGCGACAAATGATTATCTCTCCCAATGTCTGTCCTCACACTGGGTGATAGTGCTGCCCGGCAGTGGCATCATGGGTGCTGGGTGCTACAAACAAATGCAGGTTATGCAATTGTGATTCAGACACTGCATGGTGCATATTCACCTGCTCCTCCTGATCCCTCCTCAGTAATGTCATCCTGCTGCTGCTCCTGATCCCTCCTCAGTAATACCATCCTTCTGCTCCTCCTGATCTCTCCTCAATAATACCATCCTGCTGCTTCTCCTGATCCCTCCTCAGTAATACCATCCTGCTGTTCCTCCTGATCCCTCCTCAGTAATACCATCCTGCTGCTCCTCCTGATCCCTCCTCAGTAATACCATCCTGCTGCTCCTCCTGATCCCTCAGTAATACCATCCTGCTGCTGCTCCTGATCCCTCCTCAGTAATACCATCCTTCTGCTCCTCCTGATCTCTCCTCAATAATACCATCCTGCTGCTTCTCCTGATCCCTCCTCAGTAATACCATCCTGCTGTTCCTCCTGATCCCTCCTCAGTAATACCATCCTGCTGCTCCTCCTGATCCCTCCTCAGTAATACCATCCTGCTGCTTCTCCTGATCCCTCCTTAGTAATACCATCCTGCTGCTTCTCCTGATCCCTCCTTAGTAATACCATCCAGCTGCTTCTCCTGATCCCTCCTTAGTAATACCATCCTGCTGCTTCTCCTGATCCCTCCTTAGTAATACCATCCTGCTGCTTCTCCTGATCCCTCCTCAGTAATACCATCCTGCTGCTCCTCCTGATCCCTCCTCAGTAATACCATCCCGCTGCTCCTCCTCATCCCTCCTCAGTAATACCATCCTGCTTCTGCTCCTCCTCATCCCTCCTCAGTAATACCATCCTGCTGCTGCTCCTGATCCCTCCTCAGTAATACCATCCTGCTGCTCCTCCTGATCCATCCTCAGTAATACCATCCTGCTGCTCCTCCTGATCCCTCCTCAGTAATACCATCCTGCTCCTCCTCCTGATCCCTCCTCTGTAATACCATCCTGCTGCTCCTCCTGATCCCTCCTCAGTAATACCTTCCTGCTGCTGCTCCTGATCCATCCTCAGTAATACCATCCCGCTGCTCCTCCTGATCCCTCAGTAATACCATCCTGCTGCTCCTCCTGATCCCTCCTCAGTAATAGCATCCTGCTGCTGCTCCTGATCCATCCTCAATAATACCATCCCGCTGCTCCTCCTGATCCCTCCTCAATAATACCATCCCGCTGCTCCTCCTGATCCCTCCTCAGGAATGTCATCCCGCTGCTCCTCCTGATCCCTCCTCAGTAATACCATCCTGCTTCTGCTCCTCCTGATCCCTCCTCAGTAATACCATCCTGCTGCTGCTCCTGATCCCTCCTCAGTAATGTAATCCTGCTGCTGCTCCTGATCCCTCCTCAGTAATACCATCCTGCTGCTCCTCCTGATCCCTCCTCAGTAATACCATCCTACTGCTCCTCCTGACCCATCCTCAGTAATACCATCCTGCTGCTCCTCCTGATCCCTCCTCAGTAATGTCATCCTGCTGCTGCTCCTCCTGATCCCTCCTCAGTAATACCATCCTGCTTCTCCTCCTGATCCCTCCTCAGTAATGTCATCCTGCTGCTGCTCCTGATCCCTCCTCAGTAATACCATCCTGCTGCTCCTCCTGATCCCTCCTCAGTAATGTTATCCTGCTGCATGTCCTGATCCCTCCTCAGTAATACCATCCTGCTGCTGCTCCTCCTGATCCCTCCTCAGTAATACCATCCTGTAGCTCCTCCGGATCCCTCCTCAGTAATACCATCCTACTGCTGCTCCTTCTGATCCCTCCTCAGTAATACCATCCTGCTGCCTTCTGATCCATCCTCAGTAATACCATCCTGCTGCTGCTCCTGATCCCTCCTCGGTAATACCATCCTGCTGCTCCTCCTGATCACTCCTCAGTAATACCATCCTGCTTCTCATCCTGATCCCTCCTCAGTAATACCATCCTGCTGCTCCTCCTTATCCATCCTTAGTAATACCATCCTGCTCCTCCTCCTGATCCCTCCTCAGTAATACCATACTGCTCCTCTTGATCCCTTCTCAGTAATACCATCCTGCTGCTCCTCCTGATCCCTCCTCAGTAATACCATCCCACTGCTCCTCCTTATCCCTCCTCAGTAATACCATCCCGCTGCTCCTCCTTATCCCTCCTCCGTAATACCATCCCGCTGCTCCTCCTTATCCCTCCTCAGTAATACCATCCTGCTGATGCTCCTGATCCCTCCTCAGTAATGTCATCCTGCTGCTCCTCCTGATCCCTCCTCAGTTATGTCATCTTGCTGCTCCTCCTGATCCCTCCTCAGTTATGTCATCCTGCTGCTCCTCCTGATCCCTCCTCAGTAATACCATCCTGCTGCTCCTTCTGATCCCTCCTCAGTAATACCATCCTGCTGCTGCTCCTGATCCCTCCTCAGTAATACCATCCTGCTGCTGCTCCTGATCCCTCCTCAGTAAGGTCATCCTGCTGCTGCTCCTGGTCCCTCCTCAGTAATACCATCCTGCTGCTACTCCTGATCCCTCCTCAGTAATTCCATCCTGCTCCTCCTCCTGATCCCTCCTCAGTAATACCATCCTGCTCCTCCTCCTGATCCCTCCTCAGTAATACCATCCTGCTCCTCCTCCTGATCCCTCCTCAGTAATACCATCCTGCTCCTCCTCCTGATCCCTCCTCAGTAATACCATCCTGCTGCTCCTCCTGATCCCTCCTCAGTAATACCATCCCGCTGCTCCTCCTTATCCCTCCTCAGTAATACCATCCTGCTGCTCCTCCTTATCCCTCCTCAGTAATACCATCCTGCTGCTCCTCCTGATCCCTCCTCAGTAATACCATCCCGCTGCTCCTCCTTATCCCTCCTCAGTAATACCATCCTGCCGCTGCTCCTCCTTATCCCTCCTCAGTAATACCATCCTGCTGCTGCTCCTGATCCCTCCTCAGTTATGTCATCCTGCTGCTCCTCCTGATCCCTCCTCAGTTATGTCATCCTGCTGCTCCTCCTGATCCCTCCTCAGTAATACCATCCTGCTGTTCCTCCTGATCCCTCCTCAGTAATACCATCCTGCTGCTCCTCCTGATCCCTCCTCAGTAATACCATCCTGCTGTTCCTCCTCCTGATCCCTCCTCAGTAATACCATCCTGCTCCTCCTCCTGATCCCTCCTCAGTAATACCATCCTGCTGCTCCTCCTGATCCCTCCTCAGTAATACCATCCCGCTGCTCCTCCTTATCCCTCCTCAGTAATACCATCCCGCTGCTCCTCCTTATCCCTCCTCAGTAATACCATCCTGCTGCTCCTCCTGATCCCTCCTCAGTAATACCATCCCGCTGCTCCTCCTTATCCCTCCTCAGTAATACCATCCTGCCGCTGCTCCTCCTTATCCCTCCTCAGTAATACCATCCTGCTGCTGCTCCTGATCCCTCCTCAGTAATGTCATCCTGCTGCTCCTCCTGATCCCTCCTCAGTTATGTCATCCTGCTGCTCCTCCTGATCCCTCCTCAGTAATACCATCCTGCTGTTCCTCCTGATCCCTCCTCAGTAATACCATCCTGCTGCTACTCCTCCTAATCACTCCTCAGTAATACCATCCTGCTGCTCCTCCTGATCTCTCCTCAGTAATACCATCCTGCTTCTCATCCTGATCCCTCCTCCGTAATACCATCCTGCTGCTCCTCCTAATCACTCCTCAGTAATACCATCCTGCTTCTCATCCTGATCCCTCCTCAGTAATACCATCCTGCTGCTCTTCCTGATCCTTCCTTAGTAATACCATTCTGCTGCTCCTCCTGATCCCTCCTCAGTAATACCATCCTGCTTCTCCTCCTGATCGCTCCTCAGTAATACCATCCTGCTCCTCCTCCTGATCCCTCCTCAGTAATACCATCCTGCTGCTCCTCCTGATCCCTCCTCAGTAATACCATCCTGCTGCTCCTCCTGTTCTCTCCTCAGTAATACCATCCTGCTTCTGCTCCTGATCCTCCCTCAGTAATACCATCCTGCTGCTCCTCCTGATCCATCCTCAGTAATACCATCCTGCTGCTGCTCCTCCTGATCCCTCCTCAGTAATACCATCCTGCTGCCTTCTGATCCATCCTCAGTAATACCATCCTGCTGCTGCTCCTGATCCCTCCTCAGTAATACCATCCGACTGCTCCTCCTGATCCCTCCTCAGTAATACCATCCTGCTTCTCATCCTGATCCCTCCTCAGTAATACCATCCTGCTGCTCCTCCTGATCCATCCTTAGTAATACCATTCTACTGCTCCTCCTGATACCTCCTCACTAATACCATCCTGCTCCTCCTCCTGATCCCTCCTCAGTAATACCATCCTGCTGCTCCTCCTGATCCCTCCTCAGTAATACCATCCTGCTGCTCCTCCTGTTCTCTCCTCAGTAATTTCATCCTGTTGCTGCTAATCCCTCCTCAGTAATGTCATCCTGCTGCTGCTCCTGATCCCTCCTCAGTAATACCATTCTACTGCTCCTGTTCTCTCCTCAGTAATGTCATCCTGCTGCTCCTCCTGATCCCTCCTCAGTTATACCATCCTGCTGCTCCTCCTGATCCATCCTCAGTTATACCATCCTGCTGCTGCTCCTGATCCCTCCTCAGTAATACCATCCTGCTGCTGCTCCTATTCCATCCTCAGTAATACCATCCTGCTGCTGCTCCTGATCCATCCTCAGTAATACCATCCTGCTGCTCCTCCTGATCCCTCCTCAGTAATACCATCCTGCTGCTCCTCCTGATCCCTCCTCAGTAATACCATCCTGCTGCTCCTCCTGTTCTCTCCTCAGTAATGTCATCCTGTTGCTGCTAATCCCTCCTCAGTAATGTCATCCTGCTGCTGCTCCTGATCCCTCCTCAGTAATACCATTCTACTGCTCCTGTTCTCTCCTCAGTAATGTCATCCTGCTGCTCCTCCTGATCCATCCTCAGTTATACCATCCTGCTGCTCCTCCTGATCCCTCCTCAGTAATACCATCCTGCTGCTCCTCCTGATCCCTCCTCAGTAATATCATCCTGCTGCTCCTCCTGATCCCTCCTCAGTACTACCATCCTGCTGCTCCTCCTGATCCCTCCTCAGTAATACCATCCTGCTGCTGCTGTTGTGGTTTCTACTGCTGTGACGACACCTGCAGTGGATATTAGTGCAGCTCATCCTCTTCCTCTGTTGCAGGTTTCTCTGCTTTTAGGGACGTCTCTCGTTTGTCTCCTATGAATGAGACATTTTCCTAGAGACCGCAGTGTGTGAATCCATGACTTTTATAGTTAGTAATTCTTGTAGAACTTGTCTTACGTGCAGTTAATTGCTGTTAATTAGATAGACGCCCACAGATGCATCTATCAGGAAGCATGAGGATAATGTATGTGAGACAGTCAAGAGGGCGGAGCCTGCTGCTGGACAGGAATAACAGGCTCTCTATATAAATATAGATTATCAGTCAATGGATCCCCGCCCACTACTACAAGAGTAACCGGTCCCACGGACTCCTCCACAATACCAGACGGTCCTCCAGAAACATCACATAGAGCGAGACAGCCAGAGGTGCTCCGTCACACAGAGCGAGACAGCCAGAAGTGCTCCATCACACAGAGCGAGACAGCCAGAAGTGCTCCATCACACAGAGCGAGACAGCCAGAAGTGCTCCATCAAACAGAGCGAGACAGCCAGAAGTGCTCCATCACACAGAGCGAGACAGCCAGAAGTGCTCCATCACACAGAGCGAGACAGCCAGAAGTGCTCCATCACACAGAGCGAGACAGCCAGAAGTGCTCCATCACACAGAGCGAGACAGCCAGAAGTGCTCCATCACACAGAGCGAGACAGCCAGAAGTGCTCCATCACACAGAGCGAGACAGCCAGAAGTGCTCCATCAAACAGAGCGAGACAGCCAGAAGTGCTCCATCACACAGAGCGAGACAGCCAGAAGTGCTCCATCACACAGAGCGAGACAGCCAGAAGTGCTCCATCACACAGAGCGAGACAGCCAGAAGTGCTCCATCACACAGAGCGAGACAGCCAGAAGTGCTCCATCACACAGAGCGAGACAGCCAGAAGTGCTCCATCAAACAGAGCGAGACAGCCAGAAGTGCTCCATCAAACAGAGCGAGACAGCCAGAAGTGCTCCATCACAAAGAGCGAGACAGACAGAAGTGTTCCATCCCGAGGAGACAAACTCCATCACAAGGTGCGAGACAGCCAGAGGCACTCAATCACAAGGAAGGAGACAGCCAGAGGCACTCAATCACAAGTAGTGAGACAGTCAGAGCCTCTCCATCCACAGGAGAGAGCCTTTCAGACATGCTACATCCTGGGGAGACACTCTACATCCCAAAGTAAGATGGGCAGAGGGCTTCCTTCCTGGTGAGATACTTTGCATCCAATAGAGAGACCCTGTCAGATATGGTGCAACCTTTACTGAAGAGCCGAGCTCCAAGCAATAGAGTGAGACTCTGAGAGACACTCCAACCTGAGAAGATGCTTTTAGGCTTCCACAAGAGACAGCAGCCACGGATACAAAGAAAGATGTCTCATTATAGATAGAATTAGAGTCTGACTCCATCCTTCAGATGCTCTGGAGCCTCGGGATACACTGTCCATGGGCAGCCTGTCGAGAACTCTAAAAGAGACGTTTTTTGTGGTTTTGCTACCTTTAAGAGAGACATTCCATTATAAGGAGACAGCCATCATTCTCAAAGTGACAGTCATTGGGGGTTATGTCATATAGAGACTGCTGTGGAGCCATTCCTGTAATCCTACCTGCTTCTGGATGTTGTGGAGGAGAATACACCGACTCCATGAGAGACAGTCTGCGGAAGGATGGACAGTCTAGACCCTCCAATGAATCTGTAGAGGTGTCCTGTGTCCATCCAGGAGTCTGACATGGTTATTAATCTTCTCTAAGTGTGAAAACATGAAATGCTGAGACTAAGGAGAACCTGACTTCTCCAGTGACGGGGAAGGACACAAGACCCTGGAAGGTGAGTAGACGTGTAGACGTGTAGATGGAGGAGATGATGGGATGTGGTCTCCTGGGTTGGTTTTTATGGTTCCTCTATCGATTGTCTAGTATCTCCTCAGCTTGTCCCAGCAATTTCCATCTGTCATGTCGAGGTGCTGGGGATGTGACTGATGACGTGTGTGTAGGGTCTACATTATACAGTAACAGAGGTCGGACATGATGGTCATCCCTAAAAACAGGTCAAACATTGAGTTAGGAGAGCATACCCCCAACTAATGATGACCACCCACCATCGTATCACTATGTCATACCCCCAACTAATGATGACCACCCACCATCGTATCACTATGTCATACCCCCAACTAATGATGACCACCCACCATCGAATCACTATGTCATACCCCCAACTAATGATGACCACTCGCATTGTATCACTATGTCATACCCCCAACTAATGATTACCCACCATCGTATCACGTCATACCCCAAACTAATAATGACCACTCGCATTGTATCACTATGTCATACCCCCAACTAATGATGACCACTCGCATTGTATCACTATGTCATACCCCCAACTAATGATGACCACCCAACATCGTATCACTATGTCATACCCCCAACTAATGATGACCACTCGCATTGTATCACTGTCATACCCCCAACTAATGATGACCACTCGCATTGTATCACTATGTCATACCCCCAACTAATGATGACCACCCACCATCGTATCACTATGTCATACCCCCAACTAATGATTACCCACCATCGTATCACGTCATACCCCCAACTAATGATGACCACCCACCATCGTATCACTATGTCATACCCCCAACTAATGATGACCACCCACCATCGTATCACTATGTCATACCCCCAACTAATAATGACCACTCGCATTGTATCACTATGTCATACCCCCAAGTAATAAACTTTCCAATCTTCCATCTTTATACCACCTAGAGCATCATCTCGTCAGCTCAGGGTGGAGGATTGCGCTTGTTGTGTCCAGGGAGGAGGGAGCTAAAGTAATAACATGACAATAAGATGGTGATGGGTGCTCTGTTATGTATGAATGTGAAGTTCTGGGGTATGATAAGATGGTGGTAGATGGTCTTTGTTGTATGATGGTGACACAGACCACAACTGACCATCTTTACACCAAACTGCATGAAAGTGGAGGAGAGCAGAAGTAACAGGAGATGACTTGGTGATGTTAGGGGGACATGTATTCTATGGAGGAGGAGGACTTTAGTGTTATCAGTAGATGGAGATATGACCATGATGATGGTGGAGCTGGTGACCTCATGACGGGTCACCCCATGGTGGGGGATGGGGGATCTTATATGTTAGATTATCAGGCTCATGAATACCTCATCACAACATCCGGAACACCCTATAAACCGTTAATGAAAGGTTTTTGGCCGAGTTTACGGCTCTGATTCACGGCTGTGACTGGATGTTTACCACGTGGAGCTGTGTGAACAAGTTATGTCACAGGGATCAGGCGAGGCCCGACCTGACACTGGCCTCCCCAAGATACAATATCCATGGCCACTGATATCAGCCTGGTGGGGGCGATGCTGGGGTCTATAAACTACACACCCTCCAGAATCCCCATACACATTGACTCAGTAGTTAAAGTAAATCATATAGGGGGAGCTCTGCATTTTGTAGGTCAAAAGATGAAACAGAGATATGAGGCATCTCCCACTATAAGTAACCAAACCCGAGATATTGGAGTCTAAGCCTATTGAATAACATACAGTAAACCCCACTTATCACACTAGAAAGGTGGAAGGAGGGACATAATAGGGAATGCTGGAGGGAAGGGGGTAGAACATGTAGTGGAAGGGGGGAGAAGAATGAAAGTAAAGTTGTCCACCGCACAAGTCCGGCCAGGTAGGCAGAGACGAAGGAAGGGTCATCATCCCGTTAACCAAGAGGCAAACTCCGAAGAACTATGGAAGTCAATCTAGGGGGACCAAATGGTGCTGACTCCAGAAATCTGAAAGTCTGCCAAACCCTCCATAGCTCTCATCTCTTCCATCCTCATTATATGGCCTGCCCAACCGCCCGAGAGTCAGGGCCTGCCCAACCGCCCGAGAGTCAGGGCCTGCCCAACCGCCCGAGAGTCAGGGCCTGCCCAACCGCCCGAGAGTCAGGGCCTGCCCAACCGCCCGAGAGTCAGGGCCTGCCCAACCGCCCGAGAGTCAGGGCCTGCCCAACCGCCCGAGAGTCAGGGCCTGCCCAACCGCCCGAGAGTCAGGGCCTGCCCAACCGCCCGAGAGTCAGGGCCTGCCCAACCGCCCGAGAGTCAGGGCCTGCCCAACCGCCCGAGAGTCAGGGCCTGCCCAACCGCCCGAGAGTCAGGGCCTGCCCAACCGCCCGAGAGTCAGGGCCTCCCCAACCGCCCGAGAGTCAGGGCCTCCCCAACCGCCCGAGAGTCAGGGCCTCCCCAACCGCCTGAGAGGGTCAGCTTCCCCATTAGCCTGAGAGCCAGGAGCTCACCATCAGACAGAGCGACTGACCGAGGCTTCATGGCATGTAAAATGCTGGGGCTGTATCTTCGGTGCCCTCTATATGTACCGATACTTCAGTGACCTCCTCCGCCATGTGATTCCGGTGAGGATATCATGTCTTGTTGGGCTTCAGATCTGGGTCGTTGCAGAATCTGGATCTTCTGGACTTGGATGAGGATCAGTCATTTCCATCTTCTCCTCCTCCCGCAATATTTGGAGGATTATCGGAGATTTGGCTGATAATCATGTGAGCGCCATGTTTGCTTGTATCAGTGAATCCTCTGCAGAGCATTGCATCTCTCCCTGGGGCTGTGTTTTCTCAGGGCTGAATGGTGTCTCCCAGGAATAGCAGCCGGTCCTGGGTCACCTCCCGCAGCTGGTCCTGGGTGGAGGAGACACCTGTGGCGGTGAGGACTATACAATCCTCCAGTGGAGGTCACGGTCACTGCCGCTCCAAGGCCTCCACACAATGCGCCTCATTCCAGGGCGTGGAGGCCTAACACAACACACACCCTCAGCCGCCCACATGGAGGAGATGATGGGGGTAGTCTTCGTCCTCTGGGATAAGCTAAGGCTGTTATATGAAGGAGGCTGGATGCTGGTGGTTGTAGTTCCCCATAGCCCTTGGAGTAATGAAACATAAACATGGAGAAGATGATGAGGAGGTGAGACATGGAGGCCCAGATCTCAGGGCGGCAGAGATGTTCTGCAGGGAGTCATTCCCTCCTGCACTGATCTACTACTGGCAGCACCACACACAGATTCCAGCTGAGGGGTGCAGGTCTCTCCCACCCACTGACAGAACACGCAGGGGTCTTCTCATCTGCTCATGAATACAGGTCACTCTGCTCCCAGGCTCCTGTAGGCCTCGCTCCTATGTCCTGACCCCTCACCTCCCTATAGATTTATCTCCGCCCCTTCTCTGGAAACTTCTGGAGAAGCAGCCAATCAGCAAAGAGGATCTCATCCTTCCCGTGCAGCCCCTAGGGGTATCCGGCCCTTGGGGGATAATACACCAATCCAACCCCCCCAATCCAAAGAAGAAAGAGGGAGACACCGACCCACCCATGTAATGTGCAGCCCCCATCCACAGAAGAAAGAGGGAGACACCGACCCACCCATGTAATGTGCACCCCCATCCACAGAAGGGGGAGACACCGACCCACCCATGTAATGTGCACCCCCCATCCACAGAAGAAAGGGGGAGACACCGACCCACCCATGTAATGTGCACCCCCATCCACAGAAGAAAGGGGGAGACACCGACCCACCCATGTAATGTGCACCCCCATCCACAGAAGAAAGAGGGAGACACCGACCCACCCATGTAATGTGCACCCCCATCCACAGAAGAAAGAGGGAGACACCGACCCACCCATGTAATGTGCACCCCCATCCACAGAAGAAAGAGGGAGACACCGACCCACCCATGTAATGTGCACCCCCATCCACAGAAGAAAGAGGGAGACACCGACCCACCCATGTAATGTGCACCCCCATCCACAGAAGAAAGAGGGAGACACCGACCCACCCATGTAATGTGCACCCCCATCCACAGAAGAAAGGGGGAGACACTGACCCACCCATGTAATGTGCACCCCCCCATCCACAGAAGAAAGGGGGAGACACCGACCCACCCATGTAATGTGCACCCCCCCATCCACAGAAGAAAGGGGGAGACACCGACCCACCCATGTAATGTGCACCCCCCATCCACAGAAGAAAGGGGGGACACCAACCCACCCATGTAATGTGCACCCCCATCCACAGAAGAAAGGGGGAGACACCGACCCACCCATGTAATGTGCACCCCCCCATCCACAGAAGAAAGGGGGAGACACCGACCCACCAATGTAATGTGCACCCCCCATCCACAGAAGAAAGGGGGCGACACCAACCCACCCATGTAATATGCACCCCCCATCCACAGAAGAAAGGGGGAGACACCGACCCACCCATGTAATGTGCACCCCCCATCCACAGAAGAAAGGGGGCGACACCAACCCACCCATGTAATGTGCACCCCCATCCACAGAAGAAAGAGGGAGACACCGACCCACCCATGTAATGTGCACCCCCATCCACAGAAGAAAGGGGGAGACACCGACCCACCCATGTAATGTGCACCCCCATCCACAGAAGAAAGTGGGAGACACCGACCCACCCATGTAATGTGCACCCCCATCCACAGAAGAAAGGGGGACACCGACCCACCCATGTAATGTGCACCCCCATCCACAGAAGAAAGAGGGAGACACCGACCCACCCATGTAATGTGCACCCCCCATCCACAGAAGAAAGAGGGAGACACCGACCCACCCATGTAATGTGCACCCCCACCCACAGAAGAAAGGGGGAGACACCGACCCACCCATGTAATGTGCACCCCCCATCCACAGAGGAAAGGGGGAGACACCGACCCACCCATGTAATGTGCACCCCCATCCACAGAAGAAAGGGGGAGACACCGACCCACCCATGTAATGTGCACCCCCCATCCACAGAAGAAAGGGGGAGACACCGACCCACCCATGTAATGTGCACCCCCCATCCACAGAAGAAAGGGGGAGACACCGACCCACCCATGTAATGTGCACCCCCATCCACAGAAGAAAGAGGGAGACACCGACCCACCCATGTAATGTGCACCCCCCCATCCACAGAAGAAAGGGGGAGACACCGACCCACCCATGTAATGTGCACCCCCATCCACAGAAGGGGGAGACACCGACCCACCCATGTAATGTGCACCCCCCATCCACAGAAGAAAGGGGGAGACACCGACCCACCCATGTAATGTGCACCCCCATCCACAGAAGAAAGGGGGGACACCAACCCACCCATGTAATGTGCACCCCCCATCCACAGAAGAAAGGGGAGACACCGACCCACCCATGTAATGTGCACCCCCCATCCACAGAAGAAAGGGGGAGACACCGACCCACCCATGTAATGTGTACCCCCCATCCACAGAAGAAAGGGGGGACACCGACCCACCCATGTATTGCGCTCCCCCCATCCACAGAAGAAAGGGGGAGACACCGACCCACCCATGTAATGTGCACCCCCCATCCACAGAAGAAAGAGGGAGACACCGAACCACCCATGTAATGTGCACCCCCATCCACAGAAGAAAGAGGGAGACACCGACCCACCCATGTAATGTGCACCCCCCATCCACAGAAGAAAGAGGGAGACACCGACCCACCCATGTAATGTGCACCCCCATCCACAGAAGAAAGGGGGAGACACCGACCCACCCATGTAATGTGCAACCCCATCCACAGAAGAAAGGGGGAGACACCGACCCACCCATGTAATGTGCACCCCCATCCACAGAAGAAATGGGGAGACACCGACCCACCCATGTAATGTGCACCCCCCATCCACAGAAGAAAGGGGGAGACACCGACCCACCCATGTAATGTGCAACCCCATCCACAGAAGAAAGAGGGAGACACCGACCCACCCATGTAAGGTGCACCCCCCATCCACAGAAGAAAGGGGGAGACACCGACCCACCCATGTAATGTGCAACCCCATCCACAGAAGAAAGAGGGAGACACCGACCCACCCATGTAATGTGCACCCCCCTTCCACAGAAGAAAGAGGGGACACCGACCCACCCATGTAATGTGCACCCCCATCCACAGAAGGGGGAGACACCGACCCACCCATGTAATGTGCACCCCCATCCACAGAAGAAAGGGGGGACACCGACCCACCCATGTAATGTGCACGCCCCCTTCCACAGAAGAAAGGGGGGACACCGACCCACCCATGTAATGTGCACCCCCCATCCACAGAAGAAAGAGGGGACACCGACCCACCCATGTAATGTGCACCCCCATCCACAGAAGAAAGGGGGAGACACCGACCCACCCATGTAATGTGCACCCCCCATCCACAGAAGAAAGGGGGAGACACCGACCCACCCATGTAATGTGCACCCCCCATCCACAGAAGAAAGGGGGAGACACCGACCCACCCATGTAATGTGCACCCCCATCCACAGAAGGGGGAGACACCGACCCACCCATGTAATGTGCACCCCCCATCCACAGAAGAAAGGGGGAGACACCGACCCACCCATGTAATGTGCAGCCCCATCCACAGAAGAAAGGGGGAGACACCGACCCACCCATGTAATGTGCACCCCCATCCACAGAAGAAAGGGGGAGACACCGACCTACCCATGTAATGTGCACCCCCATCCACAGAAGGGGGAGACACCGACCCACCCATGTAATGTGCACCCCCATCCACAGAAGAAAGGGGGAGACACAGACCCACCCATGTAATGTGCACCCCCATCCACAGAAGAAAGGGGGAGACACAGACCCACCCATGTAATGTGCACCCCCATCCAGAGAAGAAAGGGGAGACACCAACCCACCCATGTAATGTGCACCCCCCATCCACAGAACAAAGGGGAGACACCGACCCACCCATGTAATGTGCACCCCCCATCCACAGAGGAAAGGGGGAGACACCGACCCACTCATGTAATGTGCACCCCCATCCACAGAAGAAAGAGGGAGACACCGACCCACCCATGTAATGTGCACCCCCATTCACAGAAGAAAGGGGGAGACACCGAACCACCCATGTAATGTGCAGCCCCATCCACAGAAGAAAGAGGGGACACCGACCCACCCATGTAATGTGCACCCCCCATCCACAGAAGAAAGAGGGGACACCGACCCACCCATGTAATGTGCATCCCCATCCACAGAAGGGGGAGACACCGACCCACCCATGTAATGCGCTCCCCCCATCCACAGAAGAAAGGGGGAGACACCGACCCACCCATGTAATGTGCACCCCCCATCCACAGAAGAAAGAGGGAGACACCGAACCACCCATGTAATGTGCACCCCCATCCACAGAAGAAAGAGGGAGACACCGACCCACCCATGTAATGTGCACCCCCCATCCACAGAAGAAAGAGGGAGACACCGACCCACCCATGTAATGTGCACCCCCATCCACAGAAGAAAGAGGGAGACACCGACCCACCCATGTAATGTGCACCCCCATCCACAGAAGAAAGGGGGAGACACCGACCCACCCATGTAATGTGCAACCCCATCCACAGAAGAAAGGGGGAGACACCGACCCACCCATGTAATGTGCACCCCCATCCACAGAAGAAATGGGGAGACACCGACCCACCCATGTAATGTGCACCCCCCATCCACAGAAGAAAGGGGGAGACACCGACCCACCCATGTAATGTGCAACCCCATCCACAGAAGAAAGAGGGAGACACCGACCCACCCATGTAAGGTGCACCCCCCATCCACAGAAGAAAGGGGGAGACACC
Organism: Engystomops pustulosus; assembly: GCF_040894005.1. NCBI lineage: Eukaryota > Metazoa > Chordata > Amphibia > Anura > Leptodactylidae > Engystomops > Engystomops pustulosus. The sequence continues at coordinate 822,342 of NC_092412.1, forward strand.
GACCCACCCATGTAATGTGCAACCCCATCCACAGAAGAAAGAGGGAGACACCGACCCACCCATGTAATGTGCACCCCCCTTCCACAGAAGAAAGAGGGGACACCGACCCACCCATGTAATGTGCACCCCCATCCACAGAAGGGGGAGACACCGACCCACCCATGTAATGTGCACCCCCATCCACAGAAGAAAGGGGGGACACCGACCCACCCATGTAATGTGCACGCCCCCTTCCACAGAAGAAAGGGGGGACACCGACCCACCCATGTAATGTGCACCCCCCATCCACAGAAGAAAGAGGGGACACCGACCCACCCATGTAATGTGCACCCCCATCCACAGAAGAAAGGGGGAGACACCGACCCACCCATGTAATGTGCACCCCCCATCCACAGAAGAAAGGGGGAGACACCGACCCACCCATGTAATGTGCACCCCCCATCCACAGAAGAAAGGGGGAGACACCGACCCACCCATGTAATGTGCACCCCCATCCACAGAAGGGGGAGACACCGACCCACCCATGTAATGTGCACCCCCCATCCACAGAAGAAAGGGGGAGACACCGACCCACCCATGTAATGTGCAGCCCCATCCACAGAAGAAAGGGGGAGACACCGACCCACCCATGTAATGTGCACCCCCATCCACAGAAGAAAGGGGGAGACACCGACCTACCCATGTAATGTGCACCCCCATCCACAGAAGGGGGAGACACCGACCCACCCATGTAATGTGCACCCCCATCCACAGAAGAAAGGGGGAGACACAGACCCACCCATGTAATGTGCACCCCCATCCACAGAAGAAAGGGGGAGACACAGACCCACCCATGTAATGTGCACCCCCATCCAGAGAAGAAAGGGGAGACACCAACCCACCCATGTAATGTGCACCCCCCATCCACAGAACAAAGGGGAGACACCGACCCACCCATGTAATGTGCACCCCCCATCCACAGAGGAAAGGGGGAGACACCGACCCACTCATGTAATGTGCACCCCCATCCACAGAAGAAAGAGGGAGACACCGACCCACCCATGTAATGTGCACCCCCATTCACAGAAGAAAGGGGGAGACACCGAACCACCCATGTAATGTGCAGCCCCATCCACAGAAGAAAGAGGGGACACCGACCCACCCATGTAATGTGCACCCCCCATCCACAGAAGAAAGAGGGGACACCGACCCACCCATGTAATGTGCATCCCCATCCACAGAAGGGGGAGACACCGACCCACCCATGTAATGTGCACCCCCATCCACAGAAGAAAGAGGGAGACACCGACCCACCCATGTAATGTGCACCCCCCATCCACAGAAGAAAGAGGGGACACCGACCCACCCATGTAATGTGCATCCCCATCCACAGAAGGGGGAGACACCGACCCACCCATGTAATGTGCAACCCCATCCACAGAAGAAAGAGGGAGACACCGACCCACCCATGTAATGTGCACCCCCCATCCACAGAAGAAAGGGGGGACACCGACCCACCCATGTAATGTGCACCCCCATCCACAGAAGAAAGGGGGAGACACCGACCCACCCATGTAATGTGCACCCCCTTCCACAGAAGAAAGAGGGAGACACCGACCCACCCATGTAATGTGCACCCCCCATCCACAGAAGAAAGGGGGGACACCGACCCACCCATGTAATGTGCTCCCCCCATCCACAGAAGAAAGGGGGAGACACCGACCCACCCATGTAATGTGCACCCCCATCCACAGAAGAAAGGGGGAGACACCGACCCACCCATGTAATGTGCACCCCCATCCACAGAAGAAAGGGGGAGACACTGACCCACCCATGTAATGTGCACCCCCCATCCACAGAGGAAAGAGGGGACACCGACCCACCCATGTAATGTGCACCCCCCATCCACAGAAGGGGGAGACACCGACCCACCCATGTAATGTGCACCCCCCATCCACAGAAGAAAGGGGGAGACACCGACCCACCCATGTAATGTGCACCCCCCATCCACAGAAGAAAGGGGGAGACACCGACCCACCCATGTAATGTGCACCCCCCATCCACAGAGGAAAGGGGGAGACACCGACCCACCCATGTAATGTGCACCCCCATCCACAGAAGAAAGGGGGAGACACCGACCCACCCATGTAATGTGCACCCCCCATCCACAGAAGAAAGGGGGAGACACCGACCCACCCATGTAATGTGCACCCCCATCCACAGAAGGGGGAGACACCGACCCACCCATGTAATGTGCACCCCCCATCCACAGAAGAAAGGGGGAGACACCGACCCACCCATGTAATGTGCACCCCCATCCACAGAAGAAAGGGGGAGACACCGACCCACCCATGTAATGTGCACCCCCATCCACAGAAGGGGGAGACACCGACCCACCCATGTAATGTGCACCCCCATCCACAGAAGAAAGGGGGAGACACAGACCCACCCATGTAATGTGCACCCCCATCCACAGAAGAAAGGGGGAGACACAGACCCACCCATGTAATGTGCACCCCCATCCAGAGAAGAAAGGGGAGACACCAACCCACCCATGTAATGTGCACCCCCCATCCACAGAACAAAGGGGAGACACCGACCCACCCATGTAATGTGCACCCCCCATCCACAGAGGAAAGGGGGAGACACCGACCCACTCATGTAATGTGCACCCCCATCCACAGAAGAAAGAGGGAGACACCGACCCACCCATGTAATGTGCACCCCCATTCACAGAAGAAAGGGGGAGACACCGAACCACCCATGTAATGTGCAGCCCCATTCACAGAAGAAAGAGGGGACACCGACCCACCCATGTAATGTGCACCCCCCATCCACAGAAGAAAGGGGGAGACACCGACCCACCCATGTAATGTGCACCCCCCATCCACAGAAGAAAGAGGGGACACCGACCCACCCATGTAATGTGCATCCCCATCCACAGAAGGGGGAGACACCGACCCACCCATGTAATGTGCACCCCCATCCACAGAAGAAAGAGGGAGACACCGACCCACCCATGTAATGTGCACCCCCCATCCACAGAAGAAAGAGGGGACACCGACCCACCCATGTAATGTGCATCCCCATCCACAGAAGGGGGAGACACCGACCCACCCATGTAATGTGCAACCCCATCCACAGAAGAAAGAGGGAGACACCGACCCACCCATGTAATGTGCACCCCCCATCCACAGAAGAAAGGGGGGACACCGACCCACCCATGTAATGTGCACCCCCATCCACAGAAGAAAGGGGGAGACACCGACCCACCCATGTAATGTGCACCCCCTTCCACAGAAGAAAGAGGGAGACACCGACCCACCCATGTAATGTGAACCCCCCATCCACAGAAGAAAGGGGGAGACACCGACCCACCCATGTAATGTGCACCCCCATCCACAGAAGGGGGAGACACCGACCCACCCATGTAATGTGCACCCCCATCCACAGAAGAAAGGGGGAGACACCGACCCACCCATGTAATGTGCACCCCCATCCACAGAAGAAAGGGGGGACACCGACCCACCCATGTAATGCGCTCCCCCCATCCACAGAAGAAAGGGGGAGACACCGACCCACCCATGTAATGTGCACCCCCATCCACAGAAGAAAGGGGGAGACACCGACCCACCCATGTAATGTGCACCCCCATCCACAGAAGAAAGGGGGAGACACTGACCCACCCATGTAATGTGCACCCCCCATCCACAGAGGAAAGAGGGGACACCGACCCACCCATGTAATGTGCACCCCCCATCCACAGAAGAAAGGTGGAGACACTGACCCACCCATGTAATGTGCAGCCCCATCCACAGAGGAAAGAGGGGACACCGACCCACCCATGTAATGTGCACCCCCACCCACAGAAGAAAGAGGGAGACACCGACCCACCCATGTAATGTGCACCCCCATCCACAGAAGAAAGAGGGAGACACCGACCCACCCATGTAATGTGCAACCCCATCCACAGAAGAAAGAGGGGACACCGACCCAACCATGTAATGTGCACCCCCCATCCACAGAAGAAAGGGGGAGACACCGACCCACCCATGTAATGTGCACCCCCCATCCACAGAAGAAAGGGGGAGACACCGACCCACCCATGTAATGTGCACCCCCCATCCACAGAAGAAAGAGGGAGACACCGACCCACCCATGAAATGTGCACCCCCCATCCACAGAAGAAAGGGGGAGACACCGACCCACCCATGTAATGTGCACCCACATCCAAAGAAGAAAGGGGGAGACACCGACCCACCCATGTAATGTGCACCCCCATCCACAGAAGAAAGGGGGGACACCGACCCACCCATGTAATGTGCACCCCCATCCACAGAAGAAAGGGGGAGACACCGACCCACCCATGTAATGTGCACCCCCATCCAAAGAAGAAAGGGGGGACACCAACCCACCCATGTAATGTGCACCCCCATCCACAGAAGAAAGGGGGAGACACCGGCCCACCCATGTAATGTGCACCCCCATCCAAAGAAGAAAGGGGGGACACCAACCCACCCATGTAATGTGCACCCCCCATCCAAAGAAGAAAGGGGAGACACCGACCCACCCATGTAATGTGCACCCCCCATCCACAGAAGAACGGGGGAGACACCGACCCACCCATGTAATGTGCACCCCCATCCACAGAAGAAAGAGGGAGACACCGACCCACCCATGTAATGTGCACCCCCATCCACAGAAGAAAGGGGGAGACACCGACCCACCCATGTAATGTGCACCCCCATCCAAAGAAGAAAGGGGGGACACCAACCCACCCATGTAATGTGCACCCCCCATCCAAAGAAGAAAGGGGAGACACCGACCCACCCATGTAATGTGCACCCCCCATCCACAGAAGAACGGGGGAGACACCGACCCACCCATGTAATGTGCACCCCCATCCACAGAAGAAAGAGGGAGACACCGACCCACCCATGTAATGTGCACCCCCATCCACAGAAGAAAGGGGGAGACACCGACCCACCCATGTAATGTGCACCCCCCATCCACAGAAGAACGGGGGAGACACTGACCCACCCATGTAATGTGCACCCCCATCCACAGAAGAAAGGGGGAGACACCGACCCACCCATGTAATGTGCACCCCCATCCACAGAAGAAAGGGGGAGACACCGACCCACCCATGTAATGTGCACCCCCCATCCACAGAAGAACGGGGGAGACACTGACCCACCCATGTAATGTGCACCCCCATCCACAGAAGAAAGGGGGAGACACCGACCCACCCATGTAATGTGCACCCCCCATCCACAGAAGAAAGGGGGAGACACCGACCCACCCATGTTATGTGCACCCCCCATCCACAGAAGAACGGGGGAGACACCGACCCACCCATGTAATGTGCACCCCCATCCACAGAAGAAAGAGGGAGACACCGACCCACCCATGTAATGTGCACCCCCATCCACAGAAGAAAGGAGGAGACACTGACCCACCCATGTAATGTGCACCCCCATCCACAGAAGAAAGGGGGAGACACCGACCCACCCATGTAATGTGCACCCCCCATCCACAGAAGAAAGGGGGAGACACCGACCCACCCATGTAATGTGCACCCCCATCCACAGAAGAAAGAGGGAGACACCGACCCACCCAAGTAATGTGCACCCCCATCCACAGAAGAACGGGGGAGACACCGACCCACCCATGTAATGTGCACCCCCCATCCACAGAAGAAAGGGGGAGACACCGACCCACCCATGTAATGTGCACCCCCCATCCACAGAAGAACGGGGGAGACACCGACCCACCCATGTAATGTGCACCCCCATCCACAGAAGAAAGGGGGAGACACCGACCCACCCATGTAATGTGCACCCCCATCCACATAAGAAAGAGGGAGACACCGACCCACCCATGTAATGTGCACCCCCCATCCACAGAAGAAAGGGGGAGACACCGACCCACCCATGTAATGTGCACCCCCATCCACAGAAGAAAGGGGGAGACACCGACCCACCCATGTAATGTGCAGCCCCATCCAAAGAAGAAAGGGGGAGACACTGACCCACCCATGTAATGTGCACCCCCCCATCCACAGAAGAAAGAGGGGACACCGACCCACCCATGTAATGTGCACCCCCCCATCCACAGAAGAAAGAGGGAGACACCGACCCACCCATGTAATGTGCACCCCCCCATCCACAGAAGAAAGGGGGAGACACCAACCCACCCATGTAATGTGCACCCCCCATCCACAGAAGAAAGAGGGAGACACCGACCCACCCATGTAATGTGCACCCCCCATCCACAGAAGAAAGGGGAGACACCAACCCACCCATGTAATGTGCACCCCCATCCACAGAAGAAAGGGGAGACACCGACCCACCCATGTAATGTGCACCCCCATCCACAGAAGAAAGGGGGAGACACCGACCCACCCATGTAATGTGCACCCCCCATCCACAGAAGAAAGGGGGGACACCGACCCACCCATGTAATGTGCACCCCCATCCACAGAAGAAAGGGGGAGACACCGACCCACCCATGTAATGTGCACCCCCATCCACAGAAGAAAGGGGGAGACACCGACCCACCCATGTAATGTGCACTCCCCATCCACAGAAGAAAGGGGGAGACACCGACCCACCCATGTAATGTGCACCCCCATCCACAGAAGAAAGAGGGGACACCGACCCACCCATGTAATGTGCACCCCCATCCACAGAAGAAAGGGGAGACACCGACCCACCCATGTAATGTGCACCCCCATCCACAGAAGAAAGGGGGAGACACCGACCCACCCATGTAATGTGCACCCCCATCCACAGAAGGGGGAGACACCGACCCACCCATGTAATGTGCACCCCCCATCCACAGAAGAAAGGGGGAAACACTGACCCACCCATGTAATGTGCACCCCCCATCCACAGAAGAAAGGGGGGACACCGACCCACCCATGTAATGTGCACCCCCCATCCACAGAAGAAAGAGGGAGACACCGACCCACCCATGTAATGTGCACCCCCATCCACAGAAGAAAGGAGGAGACACCAACCCACCCATGTAATGTGCACCCCCATCCACAGAAGAAAGGGGGAGACACCGACCCACCCATGTAATGTGCACCCCCATCCACAGAAGAAAGGGGGGACACCGACCCACCCATGTAATGTGCACCCCCCATCCACAGAAGAAAGAGGGAGACACCGACCCACCCATGTAATGTGCACCCCCATCCACAGAAGAAAGAGGGAGACACCGACCCACCCATGTAATGTGCAGCCCCATCCACAGAAGAAAGAGGGGACACCGACCCACCCATGTAATGTGCACCCCCCATCCACAGATGTGATGGGTGGTCCGGTTCTTCTAGTGATCTGGATCATTAGGTTCCGCTCATTATAAAGATGTGGCTCTTCCCAGCCCAACTCCCTCCCATCCCGTGTAACGCTTCCCCTTACCCTATGACCCATGTAACGTACACCCCCAGCCTGACCTCCAGTCCGACCTCGGCTCCATGATGAAGGATCCCTGAGGTCACAGCACAGGCCAACATTGGAGAGCACAGGATCAGGTCATGAGATGAACCAACCTTTCCAGCCGCCATGGACGCCCCTCAATGGCTTCTCTATCTATTATAACATGGCCTGTACCACGTGCTGCCACCTGCCGACCTGAATCATCCATAGGCCGGAGTATTTATAGTGCGGAGGATCCTGGCTGTGGGACATGAGGGAAGTTACATGACTCTCGGGGTCATGGCAGATGCCTCATGGATCATCCTTCAGCAATAGACTGGTGGAATGACTGACTAACCCCACCTAAACATCTATAGCTTGAACCGGCACGTTACAAACAGCATTCGATCAGCGCGTAGTAATCCCGGATAACACTGACATCGAGGCTCGTGTTGTGGAAAACCGGTCACAGCATTTATTAACAAAATAATCTTTAACAATATAAAACATTATTGCAAACATTAGGCACTTTCAGTGCAGGAAATCTCCATCCAACAGTAAACGGCTCAGGACTGCACTATGGACTCCCAGATGGCAAGTCGGCCAGACGAGCAAAGTGCACATCACAGATCTCCACGTTCCGCCTGCTGTGACTTCAGAACTAAAGAAAAACACAAAATATACGAAACTGTAAAACAGAACAACCAATAAATTAGGGAGGGAGGGAGGGGCTGCTGCTATCAAGAGAGGAAGGGGGAGGAGACTCGCTCCCCTTATATACAAAACAAGAGGGGAGGAGGGAAGTGCACTGCAGCAAACCTCCTCCCCCTAAAGTGCACTTATAATTATTAACCCCTTACACCTCCACAACATCCTCCACCAGTCTAGGTGCACCCTCCATAACCCGTCGGGCGTACACCGTAATTCAAGCTCACAAGCTGAATGTGAGGACATGCTATATAGGTGACCATGTGCTGAAATACTCTTTAGCGGGCAGCCTGGATACACTCAATAGGTGACATGTAAGGATATGCTCTATAGGTGAACATGTGAGGACACACTCCATACGGGACAGCTTGCATACATTCTATGGGTGACCATGTAAGGATATGCCCTATAGGTGAACATGTTAGGGCACGCTTTATAGGTGACCATGTGGTGATATGCTCTATAGGTGACTACGGGCAGACATTATCTGTAGGTGACCATGTAAGGATATGCCCTATAGGTGACCATTTTAGGATATGCCCTATAGGTGACCATTTTAGGATATGCTCTATAGGTGAACATGTGGTGATATGCTCTATAGGTGAACACGTTAGGGCACTCTCTATAGGTGACATGTAAGGATATGCCCTATGATATCCCCTCTCAGCAGCTGTAATGCAGCCTCTATGGGCGCTCTCCTCCGTTTGCCCTGCGTTTGGCTGCTTTGAATCTGTTTTTCTCCATTTCTAGAACAGCACCCGAGGCTCATAATACCTTCCCTATAGACGGCTTTGGCGCCCAGGCTCGGGCCGGTCTGCGCTATCCTCATCCGTATCTCCGGCCGTGCGGCCATGGGGGGGGGGGCAGCCGGGGGTCTTACGTTCCTGTGCATAAGCCTACAGTGCGTTCTCACCAGGTCCAGTCCTACCGGAACGGTAATCCATAGAAAACGGACGGCGCTCAGGTGTGGAGTATAAACCCCGTGCAGTCCGTTTTTGCTGGGAAATAAAATTGCGTGACCTCAGGCCAGCCGACTCTATGGTGCGTTCAGACGTTGCGTTTCGGTCGCAAGTGGGAGGGGCTTGGCCCAAACGCATATGTATTTCCACTGAAACGCCTGCATCTTTGATTGAGCAAAACACGTTTCACGCGCCAGTAATGCAAAACAAACGGTGCTTATTCCAAAACGCAACGTGTGAATGTGCCCTCAATCTTTGCAGATCCACAAAAACGGATGACACGGCAGGAAGGGTGTATGGTGACTTCAAACTCAATATGGCGCAGTGCCTCCACCCGAATCTTGCTTGAAGCTCTGTAGGTAAGTAGGAGGGTTTTCCTCTTCTGCCAGGGGTTGACTTGGGAAACCCCTGTCTAAGCTTGACACACACTCACAATAGGTAAGGGTAAAACAACTTGGCAGGTTTATTGTGAGGGAAGGAATTAGGTCTGGGCCAAGTGCAATGAATAAAGTATTTACAGATGCAATCTACTAACATGTACTGCTAGTGGCAACAAAGGGTAACTGCACTGGTTGGGATAATGGTGCAGGGGGGTCCCTTTAAATAATGAGCTCTGTGAGCAACAATCGGGTAAATCAGAACACAACACAAATGACACCTGTCACACACTCAGCAGGTGACAACACCCACTCTCTACCTGCAGAGGATTATACTCTTATGCTGCAGCTATGCATATTACACAGTCCAATCGTTGGGGCCCAGTTGCCGCGGACGTTGGCGCGCTTTCTGTAATGTTGGTGCACTTAATACTTTCAGCACTCCTGCAAACTCCTTACTAATAATAAAGTCTACTCACAACTCTGAGTAACTGCACCCAGGCTTCTACTTGTGGCTGGGACCCGGCACCTGGATGGTAATGGAGGGGCAGGCAGGAACCTCCTGTGTGGTGGATGTGGAGACCTCCTGGGGATCAGGCTTTGGTGCAGAGGTGGAGCTTCTCCAGCAGGTCCTCTTCTCCTCTGGGGCTGAGTTGCTGGGCAGAGGTGGAGCTTCTCCAGCAGGTCCTCTTCTCCTCTGGGGCTGAGCTGCTGGGCAGAGGTGGAGCTTCTCCAGCAGGTCCTCTTCTCCTCTGGGGCTGTGGTGCAGAGGTGGAGCTTCTCCAGCAGGTCCTCTTCTCCTCTGGGGCTGAGCTGCTGGGCAGAGGTGGAGCTTCTCCAGCAGGTCCTCTTCTCCTCTGGGGCTGAGCTGCTGGGCAGAGGTGGAGCTTCTCCAGCAGGTCCTCTTCTCCTCTGGGGCTGAGCTGCTGGGCAGAGGTGGAGCTTCTCCAGCAGGTCCTCTTCTCTTCTGGGGCTGTGGTGCAGAGGTGGAGCTTCTCCAGCAGGTCCTCTTCTCCTCTGGGGCTGAGCTGCTGGGCAGAGGTGGAGCTTCTCCAGCAGGTTCTCTTCTCCTCTGGGGCTGAGCTGCTGGGCAGAGGTGGAGCTTCTCCAGCAGGTCCTCTTCTCCTCTGGGGCTGTGCTGCTTGGATGTCTCTAGTCCTCTGCTGTGTCAGTCTCAGTGCAGGACTCTCTACACTCTGCCATGTGCTGTCAGTCCTCTCTGCTGCACATGAGGTCTCTCTCCCTTCTCTCTCCCACAATCCCTTGTTTCTCCCATCAGCCCTCTCTCCAGCGCCTCCTCCTATTAGTGTCAGTGGCACATAGCAGCAGTGATTGCTGGGAGATGTAGTCCAGTCTGCTCCTGAGGAGTAGGTGCTGCTAGCTACTGGTCTTAACCCCTGCTGCCCAGCAATTACATTGTCCTGTTCACATGTTGTGCTCTTAGCAGGGGTTACACGCGGAACACGTTTCTGGCCATACAGAAACAGCGACACTTTATGCCCCGTGTGGAGAGGACCTGCTGTGTGCGGCAGCCTAGGCCCCTGTTCACACCTGTACATTCAGTTATTTCGCCCAGTGAGCTCCTTCCATTGCACCCCTGGGGGCGTGGCCGCTGCCCGATCGCTTACGTGGTGACACACGTGGCGTTTTGTTGCGTTTCTGCTGCGATTTTGAATGCATTAAAAATGCAGGTGTTTTTCTTGGACTTTTATGTGGCAGTCATCTCCTCTCGGCTGTATGTGCTGCAATCACACGCGTTTCCGCAACGCAGACCGCGAACACAACCGCTTCTGAGAAACACAATGAAAACCCAGACAAAAAAAAATACAAAGGAGAAAACGCCTTTTATCCAAAAAACCCAGAATGCAAAGATGATTCGAAACACAATGAAAAAAACGCTACAAAAACGCCGCAAGTGTCACCGGCCTGAGCGTTTCCAGAGAAATACGTGCGACCAGTAACCGCCCCCGGGGGTTGTGTTGGGCTCCTCCTTCACCCGTCTGGTGTCCCCACCTGCTCGGCGCCGGCCGCGGGGGCAGGACCTTGGTTATCAGCGCCTCCCCCTTCTCCGCTCCTCACACTATAGCGCAACGCACAGAGGAGCAGAACCGATCCAGTCCAGTGATGACCCAACATTAGGGGTCACAGGGGGTCGTTCCCCTTCTACCCCGGGGCTCTTATAGATGCCCCAATCACAGGGGAAAACTTGTAAAAGTAAAAAAAAAACTGAAACGTCCCCCAGGCGTCACTTCTGATCTCACGGGGGGCGGGAAAAGTAAGAAACACAAAAAACATCTAATAAATGACCCCCCCTGCACCACAGAAGCCTCAACACCGGCGCCACATATTATACATCCAACCCGGGAATTCATTCAGTACTGAACATTTAAAAAAATATCTTCTATAAGTTACAAAAAACCGAAATACTTTTTTTCCACTTTTACCCACAAATTAAAGTAAACATTTAGGGTGATGTCACACATGGCGTTTTGAAACCGTTTTTGGTCCATTTTTAAGCAATACGTTAAAGAATCCATGCGTTTTTAACAGGTTTTCAAAATATGCGCAATTAAAAACGGAGAAAACCGGATGCGTTTTTTAACGTAATACTTAAAAACGGACCAAAACGCCATGTCTGGCATCAGCCTTAGGTCGGAGGGGGGGGGGCACTCTCACAGGTTTTCAGCAGGTGTGGACCACAATGGGGGGGGGGGGGCCCGCTCCTCCTCTTCCTTTCCCTCCGCTCCTGGTTTGGACCGTGTGAGCGCAGCCTCAAAATCCAAGAACATCTGAGTGATGTGCAGTACCAGGCGCAGCCATGCACATTGGGGGCGCTGTGACAGGTGGGTGACAGGTAAGGCAGCGCTACCACAAGGACATTAGAGGGTTAATTCCTCCAGACTGGGCCGGAGCCTGGAGCCTGGACTGCAGGACTGGGACTTCCTGTGGCTGCTGGAGGAGTCATTGCTGCCATCAAGGCCGGGCCCCTGTGCAGGTGTGTAACGCTGGGGCCCCATTTACTGTGGGTGAATGTGTTGTTCCAGGATCACGGGGGAGGGTAAGCGATAGATTCCTGGGGGCTCCAGGAGAGCCCGTGTACATGGTGAGGGCCACACAATGTTATGAGGCCTAGAGGTGACTGGATGGTTGGCCATTGATGACTCCTCGCCGCTCGTCTCCTCCATAAAGTTATATAAAACAAGTGGAAGCCGCTTGTTAACCCTTTGATTACTTCCATAGGAGAATGTCTGGTGCCGGGCCTAAGGCCTCATACACTCGCGGGTCCAAGATAGTGGTATGTAAAGGTTATGCTTCTGTATGGGCCACATGGTCACCAAGCATGGGTGGGGGCATGTGGGAGCCTCAAGTGCCCTGGTCCTGGCTGCTGGTGGCACGTGGGGGGGCCTCATGTGCATTGGCCCTGAGTGGTGGCACGGGGGGGGGGGGGGGGGGCCTCATAGCCTATACCCTAAGTGTCATACCCCCATGCACTAATCTTGGGTGATACATGGATGCTCCATGGCTCGTTTACTGTGCCTCATGTGGACTGACCCTGGGTGGTGGTATATGGGGGTCTCATGTGCACCGGCCCCGGGTGGTGGTATATGGGGGTCTCATGTGCATCGGCCCTGGGTGGTGGTACATGGGGGGTCTCGTGTGCATCGGCCCTGGGTGGTGGTACATGGGGGGGGGGGTCTCATGTGCATCGGCCCTGGGTGGTGGTGGTATATGGGGGGGGTCTCATGTGCATCGGCCCTGGGTGGTGGTGGTATATGGGGGGTCTCATGTGCATCGGCCCTGGGTGGTGGTACATGGGGGGGGTCTCATGTGCATCGGCCCTGGGTGGTGGTATATGGGGGGGTCTCATGTGCATCGGCCTTGGGTGGTGGTATATGGGGGGTCTCATGTGCATCGGCCCCGGGTGGTGGTACATAGGGGGGGGTCTCATGTGCATCGGCCCCGGGTGGTGGTACATAGGGGGGGGTCTCATGTGCATCGGCCCCGGGTGGTGGTACATAGGGGGGGGTCTCATGTGCATCGGCCCTGGGTGGTGGTACATGGGGGGGGGGGTCTCATGTGCATCGGCCCTGGGTGGTGGTATATGGGGGGGGGTCTCATGTGCATCGGCCCTGGGTGGTGGTACACATGGGGGGGGGGGTCTCATGTGCATCGGCCCTGGGTGGTGGTACATGGGGGGGGGTCTCATGTGCATCGGCCCTGGGTGGTGGTACATGGGGGGGGTCTCATGTGCATCGGCCCTGGGGGGTGGTACATGGGGGGGGTCTCATGTGCATCGGCCCTGGGGGGGTGGTACATGGGGGGGGGTCTCATGTGCATCGGCCCTGGGGGGTGGTACATGGGGGGGGGGGGGGTCTCATGTGCATCGGCCCTGGGGGGTGGTACATGGGGGGGGGGGGTCTCATGTGCATCGGCCCTGGGGGGTGGTACATGGGGGGGGGGGTCTCATGTGCATCGGCCCTGGGTGGTGGTACATGGGGGGGGGGGGTCTCATGTGCATCGGCCCTGGGTGGTGGTATATGGGGGGGGGTCTCATGTGCATCGGCCCCGGGTGGTGGTATATGGGGGGGGTCTCATGTGCATCGGCCCCGGGTGGTGGTATATGGGGGGGGGTCTCATGTGCATCGGCCCTGGGTGGTGGTATATGGGGGGGGGGTCCTCATGTGCATCGGCCCTGGGTGGTGGTATATGGGGGGGGGGTCCTCATGTGCATCGGCCCTGGGTGGTGGTATATGGGGGGGGGGTCTCATGTGCATCGGCCCTGGGTGGTGGTATATGGGGGGGGGGTCCTCATGTGCATCGGCCCTGGGTGGTGGTTGCATGTGGGGGACCTCAAAGCCTATGCACTAATCTTTGGTGGATGCTCCATATCTCTCATACCAATTGGACTGACTCTGGGTGGTGGTACATGGGGGGGTCTCATGTGCATCGGCCCTGGGTGGTGGTGGTATATGGGGGGGTCTCATGTGCATCGGCCCTGGGTGGTGGTGGTATATGGGGGGGGTCTCATGTGTATTGGCGCTGGGTGGTGGTGGCATGTGGGGAACCTCAAAGCCTATGCACTAATCTTTGGTGGTGGTACGTGGATGGTCCAGGTCTCTCATACCAATTGGACTGACCCTGGTTGGTGGTACATGGGGGGGGGGAATCTTTGGTTGGTGGAATATGGGAGCTTTATGGTTTGGGTCGTGGGGTAATAGCCACTTATCTTGTGTCATTTATTCATGTACATCTCATTGAATGATGTTGTTCTGCCATCGATGACCGCACCTGCTGAGGTCCAGTATGTGCCACATGTCCACCCTGTCACTCGGCTGCCAACTATGGAGTCTGTCCACTGTTGATACAACATCTGAAGGTGGCACATATGTATTGCTTGGTCTGGTCTGCTTGTGGTGCATATGTGTCACATAACAGTGGCTCACGTGGCATCGGCTGGCACCATCATATTCAGTTCTGTGACATATTTTGAGATTCGTGTTGGTTTTTTGCAGGCTGGAGCTTGACCATGTCCTGAGTTATCTTCATCCTCCTCGACACCTTTTTGCTGAGGCTCTTCTGTGCTGCAGGGCAGATGGGTGACACACCTGATGTAGCCATGGTAACTTCAAGAAACTCTCCTTCCCCACCTTTACCCCCTTGCCCCCCACCCCTTCCAGCTGGTGGCATCTTCCATTCCTCTGATACTTCTGCATCAATGGAATTCCCTATGCCACCGCCGCCTCCGCCTCCTCCACCACCAGGTTTTACACTGCCACCTCCACCAGGAACATTTATGCTGCCGCCGCCACCACCACCTCCTCCTCCACCACCAGGAGGCTTTACACTGCCACCTCCACCAGGAACATTTATGCTGCCACCACCACCACCTCCTCCGTCGTATGGAATATCCCTTCCCAATGCGGCACCTCATCGCTTAGGAGAACAGCGCAGACCTAAGTTACGCAACTTCAACTGGGATGCGTTACCTGCTGATAGGGTGTTGGGTGGCCGTAATCTTTGGACTTGTGGCCCTCAGGGGGCCAGCCTGCAGTTGGATATTGTGCACATGGAGGAACTTTTTGGACAGAGGGAGGAGCCACGGAAACTCAAAGGAACAAGGAGTTTCAAAGTCCGACCACATCAAGGAGTGACTGAGCAAGACGTGAAGGAGGTAGTAGTTGGTTTCTTCTATTTGCTTGACTGTGTGGACAAAGTTCACAAGAAGTTTCAGCACTGTGTATGGTACATCACACTCCCCAGTCAAGGATCTTTTTACCGTTACATCTAATTAGCTTAGATTTGGAAACTTCTGCAATTCCTTTGAGTGACCTCCTCAATATAAAATGGTTGCAGATTATTTTCTCAAGTCTCTATCCATTTAACGTCTTATTGTACGAGACCATATTGAGCATGATTCGGAGTAGGATGTTGGTAAGCTAGTGATGATTAGTATTTATTTTGGTGCCTTAGCTGTGTGGAGAAGGCTGGTTGTAGCTGGTGTTTTGTGGAGTAGGCCAGTGATGACATGGCTGAGTAGAGTAGGCCGTTGATGACTGGTATTGGTTGTGGTGATTTGGCTGTTTGGAGTAGGCCATGCTAGCTGGTGTTTGTTGTGACTTGGCTGTTGATCACTGGTGACTTGGCTTTGTAGAGTAGGCTGGTGTTGGTTGTGAAGGCTTGGTTGTGTGGAGTAAGCCAGTGATGACTGGTGTTTGTTGTGGTGCCTTAGCGGTGTAGAGTAGGCTGGTGATTACTGGTGTCGGTTATCGTGACTTGGTAATGGTGTCAGTTGTAGTGCTTTGGCTGTGTAGAGTAGGCCAGTGATGATTGGTGTCGATCGTGGTGCCTTAGCGGTGTCGAGTAGCCCGGTGATGATTGGTGTCGGTTGTCGTGACTTGGCTGTGTAGAGAAGGCTGGTGATTACTGGTGTCGGTTATCGTGACTTGGTTATGGTGTCAGTTGTAGTGCTTTGGCTGTGCAGCGTAGGCCAGTGATGACTGGTGTCAGTTGTGGTGACTTGGCTGTGTAGAGTAGGCCAGTGATGACTGGTGTCAGTTGTGGTGACTTTGCTGAGTATGGTAGGCCAGTGTCGGTTGTTGTGACTTGGCTGTGCCGAGTAGGCCAGTGATAACTGGTGTTGGTTGTAGTGCTTTGGCTGAGTTGAGTAGGCCAGTGATGATTGGTGTCGGTTGTGGTGCCTTAGCGGTGTAGAGTAGGCCAGTGATGATTGGTGTTGGTTTTGGTGCCTTAGCGGTGTAGAGCAGGCCAGTGATGATTGGTGTCGGTTGTAGTGCTTTGGCTCTGTAGTTGGCCAGTGATTACTGGTGTTGGTTGTAGTGCTTTGGCTCTGTAGAGTAGGCTGTTGATGACTGGTGCCGGTTGTAGTGACTTGGTTATGGTGTTGGTTGTAGTGCTTTGGCTGTGTAGAGAAGGCCAGTGATGACTGGTGTTGGTTGTAGTGCTTTGGCTGTGTAGAGTAGGCCAGTGATGATTGGTGTTGGTTGTGGTGCCATAGCACTGTAGAGTAGGCCAGTGATGATTGGTGTTGGTTGTGGTGCCGTAGCACTGTAGAGTAGGCCGGTGATGATTGGTGTCGGTTGTGGTGACTTGGCTGTGTAGAGTAGGCTGTTGATGACTGGTGCCGGTTGTCATGACTTGGTTATGGGGATGGTTGTAGTGCTTTGGCTGTGTAGAGTAGGCCAGTGATGACTGGTGTCGGTTGTCGTGACTTGGCTGTGCCGAGTAGGCCAGTGATAACTGGTGTTGGTTGTAGTGCTTTGGCTGAGTTGAGTAGGCCAGTGATGATTGGTGTCGGTTGTGGTGCCTTAGCGGTGTAGAGTAGGCCAGTGATGATTGGTGTTGGTTTTGGTGCCTTAGCGGTGTAGAGCAGGCCAGTGATGATTGGTGTCGGTTGTAGTGCTTTGGCTCTGTAGTTGGCCAGTGATTACTGGTGTTGGTTGTAGTGCTTTGGCTCTGTAGAGTAGGCTGTTGATGACTGGTGCCGGTTGTAGTGACTTGGTTATGGTGTTGGTTGTAGTGCTTTGGCTGTGTAGAGAAGGCCAGTGATGACTGGTGTTGGTTGTAGTGCTTTGGCTGTGTAGAGTAGGCCAGTGATGACTGGTGTTGGTTGTAGTGCTTTGGCTGTGTAGAGTAGGCCAGTGATGATTGGTGTTGGTTGTGGTGCCATAGCACTGTAGAGTAGGCCAGTGATGATTGGTGTTGGTTGTGGTGCCGTAGCACTGTAGAGTAGGCCGGTGATGATTGGTGTCGGTTGTGGTGACTTGGCTGTGTAGAGTAGGCTGTTGATGACTGGTGCCGGTTGTCATGACTTGGTTATGGGGATGGTTGTAGTGCTTTGGCTGTGTAGAGTAGGCCAGTGATGACTGGTGTCGGTTGTCGTGACTTGGCTGTGTAGAGAAGGCCGGTGATTACTGGTGTTGGTTCTAGTGCTTTGGCTCTGTAGAGTAGGCTGTTGATGACTGGTGCCGGTTGTCATGACTTGGTTATGGGGATGGTTGTAGTGCTTTGGCTGTGTAGAGTAGGCCAGTGATGACTGGTGTCGGTTGTCGTGACTTGGCTGTGTAGAGAAGGCCGGTGATTACTGGTGTTGGTTGTAGTGCTTTGGCTCTGTAGAGTAGGCTGTTGATGACTGGTGCCGGTTGTCATGACTTGGTTATGGGGATGGTTGTAGTGCTTTGGCTGTGTAGAGTAGGCCAGTGATGACTGGTGTCGGTTGTCGTGACTTGGCTGTGTAGAGAAGGCCGGTGATTACTGGTGTTGGTTGTAGTGCTTTGGCTCTGTAGAGTAGGCTGTTGATGACTGGTGCCGGTTGTAGTGACTTGGTTATGGTGATGGTTGTAGTGCTTTGGCTGTGTAGAGTAGGCCGGTGATTACTGGTGTCGGTTGTCGTGACTTGGTTATGTTTAGTAGCCTGACAACTGTGACTTGTGGTTGTGAACCAACCTGTGTTGTTTCCTGTGGTGCCGCACTTGTATAAGATAGAGCCCTTGCTGCAGATTGTACATTTTGTTGGCTCCTCTTTCCTCCATGTTGGTTTTTATACCTCTTGATCCTTCATGTAGGTGTCTCTTTTGGACTCTAAGAAAAGTATGAACCTGGGAATCTTCTTGAAGCAGTTTAAGAGGTGAGGCTCACTAGCACTTCTCAGACCTCCCCCTTTGTGTGGACCCTCTTTTTTTTATTCTGTCCTGTTATAAACCCCCTTTCCATTGCGTCCCCCATGACGGCCCCACTTGGAGGATGACCCCTTGACCTCTGTAGGGACAGGAAGCAGAGAAGTTAAATACCCCACCCCCGGCATCCATACTCCAGTGTCTTCCTGTCCCTACACAGGGCAGGTTGTAGAGAAGATCTCTCCTCTGATCCTTCCATCCAAGAGGGACAGTGAGAGGGGAGCATGTGTGGCGCGGGGATCATCCTCTTACCCCTCCAGTCCAGGACAGCGATCGGTGCATACGACCCTTCCCTTGTCGGCATGTTGGGGCCGGTAGTTCCGGCTCTGTCCGCGACCCCGTGAGGTTAACGACACCCGGACTTCAACAAAATGGCGGCGGCGTGCCTGACGCGGCCGCCAGTGACAACTTCCGGTGGCGCACCGGAAGTGAGGTAATCTGTCGCACGGTCCGGAAACAGGCGCGTGGAGCGGTAAGATTTAAAGCTGGCGGGGACGCACAATGATCTGAGGTCTAATGCTCCTGTATTCCGGCGCACCATATCCTCCACTGCGGTCTATTAAGGTATTTTCATTGTAAACTCGGCCTGAGACATTTAATATACAATGACTCAGTATTATATATGGGCTGTATATTTTTCAGGCACTACCATATTGGGCCAAAATTTTGCCTTACCTCACGATCTTGTGTGTCCAAGGCAAGTATGAACAGCAGTCCATTATATATATTATATATATATAGATAGATAGATAGATAGAGATATATATATATATATATATATATATATATATATATATATATATATATATATATATATATATATATATATATCGTTTATTTGAAATATGCTAATATATATATGTGTACACATAGGTGCCGTTTTTTACAATTGGCAACGTGGAATCTTGTACTATGGATGCTGTGTCTATAGATCCCCCGCCTATAGCTCCTGTGAGTGGTTTCGGGGTATCTAAGTGTTACTGTGGGTCATATCCTAACATACACAAATTTATTTATGCCTAAAGATTTAGTATTACTATTCTTAGATAGTAACACTGTTCTCCTTCTCTATTGGTAGGAACCGAAAGAGAAGGAGAAGCATAGAGAATCTAAAGATCCACCTCCCAAAGATGCGGGGAAAAGAAAAATTACCTCCCGTCGATGCAACATGTGCTTTTACAAATTGTCTAACGATTATAAAAAAGCAGTTTGCAAGGACTGTATTGATAGCCTCTTGAAAGAGGAAAAGTCATCCTTTATGGACGAAATGAGGACTTTTATAAAAGGGGAGGTTCAGTGTTCGTTAGCTTCATCTCTAGCTAACCTAATACCTCAGGAACCTGTACAAAAAAGGCAGAGAGTTGAATATCAGTCAGAGTCCGATATAGAATCACTAGAGGGTTCGGTCAAGGACTCCTTAGATTTAGATTCAATTCCATCAACATCAGCAGTAAAAATGGAATCCAAATACCTGTTTATGTCCGAGGATTTAGATCCTCTATTAAAAGCCATGAGAGACACCCTAAAGATTGAAGAGGTTGAAGAACCAACATCTATTCAGGATGAGCTTTTTGGGATCCTTAAGGCTAAAAAGAGACGCGTCTTTCCGATCAATAAGACCCTGAAGGATCTAATCCTTGAGGAATGGAGAGAACCAGAAAATAGAATTTCTATATCAAGAGAGTTTAAGAGTCGTCTATCCTTTGGGGAAGAAGAATCAAAGATCTGGAATTCCTTTCCTAAGGTAGATGTCCAGGTCACAAAAATTGCGAAAAAGACCGATCTCCCCTTTGAAGACTCTATTCAGCTCAAAGATCCCATGGACCGCAAAGCAGACAGCCTGCTGAAAAAGACATGGGAATCGTCTATGTGGAATCTTAAATCGAACATCGCCACTACGTCAGTCTCTCGTACCCTTTTTTACTGGCTATCTGAGCTAGAAAACCACATCAAGGATGGAACACCGAGAGAAATTCTCTTAGAAACAATTCCTGTACTTAAATCAGCAGCAGCCTTTGTTGCGGACGCCTCAGCGGAAGGTGTAAGGTTTAGCGCCAAAGAAGGAGCACTTTCCAATTCGGCAAGGAGAACACTGTGGCTAAGACAGTGGACAGGAGACTTCAGGTCAAAATCTAAACTGTGTGGCCTTCCATTCCAAGGGGAATACCTATTTGGACAAGAATTGGATACCATTCTTGAAAAGGCAGCCGATAGGAAGAAGGGCTTTCCGGAGGCAAAAACAACTCAGAAGAAGCAGCCCTTTCGGGACCAAAAAGAAAAGAGATTTCCCTATAGAGGGAAAGGAAAGCAAGGGAAATGGAGCTACCCAAAGGGGGGTAGAGGAAGGGGGTTCCTCCTTAGTTCCAGCAACACCACCCCATCATTTAGGAAATGACGCCAGAGTGGGGGGAAGACTCCTGAAATTTCACCAACATTGGATAAAAATTACACAGAATCCATGGATTTTATCGATGTTGGAAGATGGATACAGGCTGGAAATTACATCTCTTCCTCCCCAAAGATTCTTTCTCACCAGACAACCGTCTCCAGAGCTTGCTCTTCAGTTATGGTCGGAAATTCAGAAGTTATTGAATCTGGATGTCATCGTTCCGGTTCCAGAATCAGAAATATGGGAAGGTCACTATTCCCCATTATTCCTAATAAAAAACCCAACGGGACATTCAGGATGATATGCAACCTGAAAGACCTGAATCAATACATCCTATACAGGAAATTCAAAATGGAGACTGTGAACTCGGCGATCACCCAGATTCCCCCAGAGGCCTTCATGTGCACAATCGACTTGCAGGATGCCTATTATCACGTGCCAATACATCTAGCATCCCAAAAATTTCTCAAGGTTGCGGTCCTCAACCCAGAAGGCATCATAAGTCATTTCCAGTACAAGGCACTTCCCTTTGGAATATCCTCAGCTCCCAGGACATTCTCGAAGATTATCATCGAAATAGTTGCCTTCTTAAGAACAAAAAGGATAATCGTAATCCCATATCTGGACGATCTACTAATTGTGGCAAGATCCGAACAAGAGCTAATACATCACAGAGATTTCACAATTACCACCCTCAAACAGTTGGGTTGGATCATAAATTGGGAAAAATCAAATCTGAATCCCAGCAGGGTTATTACGTTCCTGGGGATTTCTCTAAATTCATCACTCCAGATGTCCGTCCTTCCTCAGGGAAAAGTATCAAAACTTTGTCAAGAAGTAGAATTATTTCAGAACAGAGTCAACTGTTCCATAAGAGATGTGATGAAGTTATTAGGCCAACTGACGGCATGTATCCAAGCAGTACAGTGGAGTCAGTTTCATACCCGCAGATTACAAAGTTGGCTCCTATTAGTATGGGACAAAGATCCGACTCATCTAGATTGGAAGATAGAGATCCCTGCAAAGGTCAAAGAAGCTTTAGCCTGGTGGACACATCAAGAGAACCTACAAAAAGGGATAGCCTGGCACCCATGGCCCTTGCGGTCACTCCAGACAGATGCAAGCCGGTCTGGATGGGGGGCAAATTTCGAAGGATCCCTTCTTCAAGGGAAATGGCCTCTATCCACACAAAAACGTTCTTCCAATTACCGGGAGTTGAGAGCAGTGTGGGAAGCCATGAAAGTCAGCGGAGATTTAATGAAATCCCATCATTTAAGAATATACTCAGACAATGTCACCACAGTGGCATATCTACGCCACCAGGGGGGCACAAAAAATTTGGATCTTCTATCAGAAAAGATCTTCAGTTGGTCAGAACAGAACATATTATCCCTATCTGCAGTCCATCTGAAAGGAGAAGAAAACACGGTAGCAGACTACCTAAGCAGGAAGACCATCGACCAGAACGAATGGTGCCTGAACAACGAGATCTTCAAACATCTAACCCTAAAATGGGGTGTTCCAAAAATAGATCTATTCGCAACCCGCACAAATGCAAAGACAAAGTTTTTCTTCTCGCTAGACAATTCAACACCTATGAGCCAACTAGATGCGTTCAGACATCCCTGGAATGCGGCACTGATGTATGCCTTCCCACCAATACCAGTAATCTCCAGAGTGATTCAGAAGATCCAAAGAGAGAAGGCAAAAGTAATCCTCGTAGTGCCCTACTGGCCAAAGAAGGTTTGGTTTCCATCACTCAGGAGGTTATCTCTGGAAGAACCTATTCACCTCCCTCCTCGTGCGGACCTACTATTCCAGGGACCACTTCTACATCCAAATCCCCAGGCTCTCCAATTATCAGCATAGATCCTGAAAGGGAATTGCTAAAAACCAAGGGCTTGTCCCACAAGGTTATCTCCACCTTAAAGGCGAGTCGAAAACCTGTCACTCAGGCTGTTTACTTCCGCATATGGAATAAGTTTGTAACATTCTGTGGACCTGAGATTCCTAACCAGAACTCTCCCAATATTTCCCAGGTATTGGATTTCCTCCAAGCAGGGTTTGACAAGGGCCTGAAGACCAGCTCTTTGAAGGTCCAGATATCTGCGTTGAGTGCCTTCTTCGATAGTCCTCTAGCGGATCACCAATGGGTAAGGAGATTTATAAGAGCTACTTCCCGACTAAAACCTACCGTAAGAATAGCTGTCCCAAGTTGGGACTTATCTGTTGTCCTAAATTATCTTACCGGTCCTCCATTTGAGCCATTAGACTCAAAAAATATTAAAGAATTGACGCTCAAATTAACCTTTCTTATTGCCATAACATCAGCCAGGCGTCTAGGAGAAATCCAGGCATTATCTATCAAAGAACCATACCTGAAAGTATCTGAAGATAGAATAACATTAATGCTTGATAAAAATTTTATTCCCAAGGTGTCCTCTGGCTTCCATCTAAGCCAGGAGATTATCTTACCTACATTCTGTCGAAATCCGAAAACTCCGAAGGAAGAAGAATGGCACTCTCTGGATGTCAGAAGGATTCTTCTCTTCTACCTAGAAACAACAAGGCAATGGCGAAGGGACTCAAATATCCTTCTACAGTTTAGCGGGAAAAACAAAGGCACGAGAGCTTCAAAATCCACTATAGCGAGATGGATCAAAACTGTCATTAAAAATGCCTATGTAGCTCAAAATATGTCTATACCTGAAACAATTAGAGCTCATTCCACACGGGCCATGGCAACCTCATGGGCCGAAAAAAGGGGAGCTTCCATTAATGAAATTTGTAGGGCAGCAACATGGTCTAGTCAAATGACGTTTGTAAAACACTATAGGTTAGACCTACAGAGTACAAAAGAACTAGCATTTGGCAGAAAAGTACTTCAAGCTGTTGTCCCTCCCTGAAAAAAAAAAATTAATCTGTTATGTCTCCAAGTGGGGCCGTCATGGGGGACGCAATGGAAAATGGGAATTATTCTCACCGTTAATTCGGTTTCCATTAGTCCACCATGACGGCCCATATATATTCCCACCCATGTATATTATACTGTACTTTATGGAAAAATTGTGTGTGATTTAACATACAATAAAAGAGTTGCATCCGCTGCCGGTGTAGTTATTTGGTAGTCACTGGAGTATGGATGCCGGGGGTGGGGTATTTAACTTCTCTGCTTCCTGTCCCTACAGAGGTCAAGGGGTCATCCTCCAAGTGGGGCCGTCATGGTGGACTAATGGAAACCGAATTAACGGTGAGAATAATTCCCATTTTCTGTGTTACCCCGTTCATGTCCCTTTTAACTCTGTGGACCCCTCCATGACATAACTTTGTAGATCTTGTTCTTCTTGTGGATCCTCTTACTTCATACCATGTTATATACCCCTTTAACCCTATGGAATCTCCCCCATCGCTCCACATTAGACCATCCTCCATGTAATGTTTATAACCCCTTCACCATGTGGACCCTCTTCCACCATATCTCGTTATAAATTTGCTTCTCTGTGTGGACCTCATTGTGGCCTGCTGTTTCTTCAGACCTGTGCATGTGATGATTGCCGACATAAAGCAGGGAGTAGGATCTAACTTTGGTGCAGAGAAGCTTGGGGAACTACAGAGACTGCTCCCCGAAAAAGATGAGGTAAGTAGTTATGATTAGTATCTTCATAAATGAGTTGTTGCCCCCTGAGCCCATGCAGTAAGAGCAAGGAGAAAGAAACGAGTCCCAAAAGACCTCACAACCTCCATGTATGAGAATTGGTGGCCTCCCGTAGTAATTGTAATCTGTCCTCCACTCGTTAGCTACTTCACCCGCAGGATAATAGATTGCTGTGGTTCAAATGTTTTTGTAGAACCACAGAGTGTGTGATTTTTTTTTTTTTTTTTTTACAATTTTTTTTTTTTCCAGGTGAAGAGACTCCGAGCGTTTAAAGGAGACCGCGGGCGATTGTCTGATCCCGAGCTCTTCATGGTGATGTTGGTGGAAATTCCCAGGTGAGACATTTTATCTCCCTCCACCTCATTGTGTATACAGCAGCGCTATACGCATGATATTCCCAATCTCTGGTCCTGGGGCCCCATAACCCTATTTCTCCTGCAGTTTCCATCAGCGGCTTCAGGTGCTGATCCTGAAGGAAGAGTTCTTCCCCCAGCTGAATTCACTGAAGCAGGCGGTGGAGGTCCAGATGGAGGCAGCTACAGGTGAGACATGGGAAACTCTGCATCCCCTCCCCTGTATGTTCTCCGTAGTCACAGGAAATTCTGTGTTACAGAACTGCTGGAGTGCGAGGACCTGCACGTCATCATCCATCTGGTGCTGAAGGCTGGAAACTACATGAATGCTGTAAGTGACCCAAAGCCACCAAATATTATAGGAGATGTAGTGTTGGGTGAAACTCTATTGCAACACCATGTTCATACTAGTAAGTAGCTAATATACAGCAATATACAGCAATATACGAACCCCAGACTCACCAGGCTGTCATATCTACTGAGGACAATCCACCACCATCAATACTCCCCTCTGAGCCATGCTCAGCGCTCCATTTCCAGGTCCTCTGCTGACAGCCATCGTTACTCCGGTTCTTCATCTGTCCTTAACTTGGAATACTCAGCAGATGTCAGAGCCAAGAAGTGGAATCTTGATTTAACTTCCAGGCCTTGTCTAATCCAGCCATCCCCCCGGGCAAGGCCCACCTCTAGGGGACACACCCACTGATGTCATCACATCCCAAGGTTCATGATTGATCCGAAGAATCAAGGCAAATAGACGGGAAAGACGGACAAGGGGAAATCCTCAATCCAAGATCTGTCCAGGTGGATTGTCCTGAGACTGCAGGGCAAGGAGCCGAAAATGTCCAGATGTGATATTTGAGATGTTCAATAACGGACTGGAAACCTCCGCGTCCACACTCTGGAACATTAAACATAACGACCTCTACGTTGATTCATGACGTCGTAGGATCCAAAACTACAACCTAGTAAGATTTTCCTGGTGCTGACCTGAGGCCTTCAGATTGTGGATTGGATCGAGCAGCTGCTCCACGTCTTAGTAAGACATTGCAATGTAACGTGATGATGATCCAGGGAGAACGGTCTCTATAATCTGTTGTTGTCCCTCATAGATATAACGCACTGGACGTGAGCTGAGGGACTCGCTGATCTGCTCCTGATCATGTCTCCTCATGGTCGTGTATTGTTTTTCCTTCTTAGGGTGGATACGCAGGGAGTGCAATGGGATTTCGGATGGGATCACTTCTAAAACTGGCGGACACGAAGGCGAATAAACCTGGAATGAACCTCATGCACTTTGTAGCACGGGTAAGAGTGGTCTCCGGCCTGGCCACACATCCAGGACTCGCCAGGCAGAAGACTGGCACCTGGGGCAGTGACTGGTAAAGGCTAGAAATAGGCATGGTAACAGGAGGGTAGCGCGGGAAGAAGACTGGTGGTGGGCAGATGACACAGGAATGGGGCTTACATGTCTGTTACTCACACAGGAAGCGGAGAGAAACAATAGTTCGCTCCTGACCTTCCCAGAGAAGCTGCCGCACATCAGCCAAGCGTCTCGGTGAGAACTTGTCATTATTATCCCCCATACATTTATATTGGTCATTGTACGACTCTTCTGGTTGTATCTGCTGTGGCCGGTTCTGAGGTGACTCTCCCTTCCCAGGACACATGTGGCCCCCTCCCCCCGTCCTTGTGTTGTCTGCTTCCTCTTCCCGCATTTAGTAACTGAGCCTCTTTCCAATTAGCATCACATCTCTGGAGGTTGAGAGTGACCTGGAGACCTTATCTCAGAGACTTCAGGGTACCAAGGAAGCCCTCAGAGATCAGCCAGACCTTCAGCACGAGATGGCTCCGTTCCTACAGGTGAATAAATTCTTCTTTCTGTTGAGTTGGTTGCATCTCTATCATAGTAACTATACACTTGTGAACATATTGATGGAAAATTTGGATAGGTAATTCATTTGGAAACTATAAAGAGGCCCTGACAATCATGTGCACTAGTCATGGTGGGGATAGTCCATGCTGCAATGGGTTAAATGCTGTCTATTGACAAGAATAGGTTGTCCATATAGTTCATAGATGTATTCGGCAAGTAATTGACCCAGGGAGCCATGTGAGTCCTGTCCATGCCAATAATTGCTGCTCTATAGGTCAGTGGTGGCACCTTACCAGACTGCAATAAATCTAAGCCACGACCCACGTTGTGGTTGTACAAGATCGTGTACAATAATTTCTTCTCTAATGGTCCTTCTCTTGCAGGTGGCAGAGGTGGAGCTGTGTGAGGTGCTGTGCTCTTTACAGAGTATGCGAGATGCCCGCCGGGCCGTGATGGACTACTTCTGTGAAGAGGAGTCTGCGTTCCGGTTGGAAGAGATGTGTCTCATCTTCACCACCTTCTGTGCCAAGTTCATGTCTGCTATCCAGGTGAGGGTCCAATTTACACCTGTTGTTCTTGACAAGTGCACAGAAATGTATATTATGAGCATATGGACACCATCTTAAAGGATCTAGACACGGTTTATATCGTAATGAAGGACAGAATGAAAGCAGGAAGCGGGAGGGAGAGTGATGGTGGGAAACAGCACCGGATCTCTTCATAATTCCCAATCCTGTGATCTGCTCCACCTGTCTCCAGTACATGGGTTTCCTGTGGCATTTTTTGTGGCCATTGGCCATCCTAATTTCTTGTTCACATTTTATTTGCTTTAAATCTTTCCCTTCTGCAGGAGAACAGAGAACGTGAGAAGGCTGAGCACCGGAAGGAGCGCCTGGAGAAACGACGTTCAATAGCAAGTTGTTCCTCGCAGGACAAAGACCTTCAAGATGTGGAACTGGAGTTTCTAATGCTCCGTCTTCCTCGCAGAGGTCGTTCAAGTAGAGGTCCACGGGCTCTGCCTCGCAGCCACTCCACAGAGATGCTTAATACTTCCCCAGTTAGTGGTGCACTGCCCCGATTCTCTGCGGGTGCCTCAGCTAAAGTGACTGTGGAGGCCATCAGAGAGGAGGATGATCACTCCACAGAGTTCAAGCAGAGTCAAGGACTTAGGAGACCACGAGAGGACAGCACAGGATGTGAGGGACATCAGGAGACTCCTGGGAAGATGAACAGGAGACACACGCTTGGCTGCCTCCCTTCTTACAGAGCAGAAGCCGAAGTGCAAACCATTCTTCTTTCCTCCCCAGCGGCGTCTACAGAGACTTTGTTGGTGACTTCTCCGTGTACTCCCAAAGACAATTCTCAGAGGGACCCTGCCTCTCCCACTTCCGGCACCCCAAGCCCCTTCCGTCTGGGGGGGATTTTCCATAGGAGAGGTAGCCTGAAGAGCCCTGAACCCCTAAGTATCCAACATTCAGACGGCTCACCTCGAGGAGGCAGCGAAGCCTCAGCACTTACCACTTTCCTACGACGTTTCGACAATGCACTGCGCTCGCCTAAATAAAGGATCTGAATTTCCAGAACCTCGGGTGATGTTAGAAAAAGACTAATCCAGACTTTGGAAGTGGTGATTGGATGATCCCTGTACCCCCAGGGCGACAATTCTTCTTCTGACCTTTTACAATATTTCTTGTGTTTTAGACCCAGAGAGACTCATTTGAGGGGAGGGTCCGGGTAGGTGGGTAATGGCCTCTCGTTTATCCCGATTGCTGCACTTTCATCTGAGATGTTGATTGATAACTGTCCCAGAATTTTATGTTCTTAAATTCCTAAGTTGGACTTATGCCCCTGGTCGGGTTAAGCTTTGAACTGTTTCATTTGCTTTTTAACTGTGAACAGGATGAATGTGGATTTAATAAAGGGGATTTATTCTGGAGTGACGCTCTTCTGCAGCATGGTGGAGGGGAGGCTCCCAGGACCGTTTCTGTATTTGAAAGCGCGTTCCTCCTCGTGGGGTTCTGTGGGCCGCAGTCACATGGATTTGGATGATGGGGGACAGTCACACCCTACTGTGGTAAATGCAATCCTACACCAGTGCAGTATTGTGATCCTGGTGACAATAGTTGCCCCTTGTTATGCAGGGGTCCTCAGGTAGGTCTCTAGTTGTCTATACATCTGACACACACATCCCCCCAGTCAGGGCCGCAGCTGCCATGAAATTGGGTGAAGCCTCAGGCGGCAGATTGCAGACCTTTTGAGAGGCGGCATTTTGCTGCCAGTGGTACGAACTCTCCAAACGCTGGCAAGTCCATACTACCTGAAAAATCAATCACGCCATTAAGGCGCAGACGTAATTGATAGGCAGAGCGGTGCAGCACATTGCAGGACACGGGCTGGGGGAGCGCTGGGGCTGGAGGTAAGTAAGGGTTTTTTTTGTTTTCTAAATGGGTGTCAGCTTTATATAATACTACTAGGAGGGGGCAAACTGTGTATACTGAGGAATTGGTTGGAGGGGGTGGGGGAGGCTTGTATATACTGGAGGGGGAGGCCTTGTATACCTGAGGGGGGCAGGTTGTGTGTACTGAGGGGGTACACAGAGAGTACACTGGGGGGGCTGTGTGGTACTGGGGTTGGGGTTGCTCTATATTCCGTCTATGGGGGAATCTGTATTCTATGGGGGGGGGTGGAGTTCAGGGGGTGTGGTATATACTGTGGGACCTGTAGATACTATAAATTATTAGGGGGAGCATAAAGGATTCTGTATGTGGGTAACGGTGTGTTCAGTCGTGTTGTGATGATAATATATATTAGGAGCACACTCCATTATAGTGTGACTGTTTTTTTTAGGAGCACAGTGTGGAATTGTGCTGCATGGAGCTAAAGTCATTCGACTGAGAATTCAGCAGAGATAAACCATTGCCGGGAGAAATCATAAAAAAGTCCTCTTCCTGATGGAGCAGATCATCACCTGTAAGGTACTAGTGGTCACTAATGACTGACTACTAGTGTGTGAAGTAGCATCACTGGGCGAGGGGGGGAGGTGGTTTCGGTAGCATTTTCAATTTTTACTCTAAGCAGCAAAAATGCTAGAATCAGCCCTGCCCCAGTGTGTGGGATAAGTTGTCTGTTGCCTCAAGCAGCACCCCAATATGGGTATAGGGGCAGGAGGTCAGGGAGTCACAGCTGAAATATGGGAATATGTGGGTTTCACCACAACCTTGTTGAGGTCAGTCCGTTAACCCTTCCAGGTCCGGCCCATATAGATCTCTTGTTCCTTAAACCATAACTTACATTTTCTACTGCTGTCCTCACAAGGAAGAGAAGGGCTCGTAGTATAACACAAATTGTCCTTCGGTGTAGTGTGTGCTCAGTAGGTGGACGTCCACTCACCTTATTGAGTTATGCTGACTGCATACCTACTATAATTGGGACACCAGAGCCAGGTCATGAAGGCTGCTGGACCGCTCTGTTGTCCGGGATCACTGTCTGGGCCGGGGAAATTGAATCTTCACATCAAGGAAAAAAGGTATCGGAGTTACCAGAGCTGCTACGTCCATCCCAGTGTGATGAATACACCACAGAACAGAACTGTTCTCCTTGGTGTGAAGACATTTCATGACTTGAGCAGCCTTATAGTGTGGAGCTAGCAGGAGTTACGGAAACAAGTTAAACAGCTCTCCAACAGGGTCACAGCCCTGGAAGCTTCGCGAAACGCTCTCCAAACACAAGTGGACATTCATTTATGCTTGTGACTCGGGCTTTTCAGGTACAGATTTTAGCGAATCAGCTGGATGATGGGGAAAACGAGGGCCACCAGAACAATATGCGGCACAACTCCATGATACGGACCTATGAGTACCAGAGGAGCACACTCTGGAGATACTGACTGCCCGAGAGATGTAGTCTGTCCGGTACACAGCATTCTTCTGTTGGAATCTATCATGAACAGGTCTCGCGAGGCCGAGCTGATCAAGTACCAAGGTGCTCCCAGACCTGTCCAGCCTAACACTGCTGAAGAGGAGGGCTCTGAAATCACTGCCGGACTCGCTCCATCGAAAGGATATTCTTTCCACTTGCAGATTTGTCATATATTCCTTCGTGGACACCCACCACCCATTTCTTTTCCGTTAATTCCCCCACAAAGGGGTTAGTTCATAAAGAATACAAGATCTTCTACGTAAAAGTTGGAATAGTGCTTGGAGAATTCGTCTAACATCCGTAGTGCAGAACACGACCAGATGTCTGTTGAAGGACTAACCTCTAACTAATAAATTTTTCTCATTCAAGCTTCTCTCTGGATGACTCCTCCCCCGCATCGAGAGAAGTCTCTTAACTAGGCCTAAAATATCTGTTCCCAGACTTTATGACTTGCTATAGAGCATCCAATGGGACATTTGTACTAGAGCGGTTTCATTACCGGTAGACCAAGCTATGGGCAGCAACCAAGTTTAAGTTGACCTCAACCCACATCCTGAGCTTTCTGGCTACCACGAGTTGTTCCCTCTCTCTCTATTGAGAGACTGTGTGGAGTATTCTGAAAGCCGGGAGGAAATTTGCCTTCAAGTTGAGTTTGATCTCTGCCCCGGGTCTCCTAACCACCCTTTTGGGCAATCTTCAATTTGCATCATTCCTACGAGCCTCCTCGATACTGGGTCTTCTACTGGTCCCTCTCCCGAGGGTCAGAGATGTTATCAACGACACTGGGATACGTCCGCTCACAGGATTTGGGTCTGGGAGGTCAAGGAGGTCCTGGATCCAGTACTTTATCTTCACCACTTCCCACTGTCACAGGGACTCTGTCCACATTTGAGGTTCTCTGAATATCTAAGGAACCACTAATACATTCAATATGACTGTTAGATGTTATGTTGGCAAAGGAGACCGGGGACTCAAAGCCCGAGCCAAAGTGTGGGAAACGGCCTTAGGCAAAGACCTCACTGAGGAACAATGGTCTACAGCTCTGACATAAGATGTCTGTATCCTGACATCTCCAGGAACTCAAATTTAACCCTTTCCTGTCGAGGCCCTTTCTCGTTTTTGCATTTTTCACTCCCTGCCTTCAAAAATCTATAACTTTTTATTTTCCCATGTACAGAGCTGTGCGGGGGCTTTTTTGCGTAACACATCACACTCCATAGTGATGGGATTTATTATTCCTGCTGTGTACTGGGAAGCGGGAAAAAATTCCAAATGCAGCGAAATTAGTGAAAAAAACGCATTTGCGCCGTTTTCTTGTGGGCTTGGATTTTACGGAATTCACTGTGGAGGTTTTATGTTTTCATAAAAACAGTTTTCAAAATTTTCTTTTAAAATGCTGCCATCTTCTGGCGCTAATAACTTTTTTTTATACTTGTACAGAGCTGTGGACGGTGTCATTTTTTGCGACCTTTGATGATGTTCTCAATGCTACCATTTTTAGGACTGTACAACCTTTTTATCACTTTCTATACTTTTTGAAATGGACGCTATTTTCCGTTACGGGTTAAATGGGCAGTGAAAAACCATTGTTATATTTTGATAGATCGGGCATTTTTGGACGCGGCGATACCTAACGTGCTTATGATTTTTACTGTTTATTTATATGACTTCTAGAGAAAGGGGGTGATTTGAATTTTTAGTTTTTTTTTAATTATAATTTTTTAACTTTTTTACTATTTTTCAGACTCGCTGGGGTACTTTAACCCTAGGATGTCTCATCCATACTATCATATACTGCTATACTACAGCACTGACCACGGGTGTTACCGGTAAGCCTTTGGTGTAATATGCAGGCCATGAGCCCTCTCCCTGCACCCGCACATGACGTACTATTATGTCACATGTCTGTAAGGGGTTAAAATACTTCTAAATGGTTTTGCATTCTGGTACGGCTACATCAGATCCCCATGTCCCTTGTTGCTGGAGGTGTAGAGGCAAGGAGAGCTCCATGATGCACATCTGGTGTTGTCCATTGATTTTGCCCATATGGCAAGACATGACCCGACTTTATAGTTCTATCACCCACTCGGTCACGCTCCTACTGGAACAGGCCTGGCTAACAGTTCTTCCCGGTCTCATCTCCAAAAGCAAAAACACCTTTTGAAACATTTCCTTTTGGTCGCTTGACGTTCTATACCAAGGATGTGGCTTTCTAATGAAGCTCTTTCTAGGGCGGACTGGGCTGTTGCTCGGAATTACCCGCTTGGGATGGGAGAAGTAAAAGCACGATACAATTGCCGTCTTCTCGGGGCTCCTTCTCATGGCCACTGCTGAATATATTACCTGCCCTTGGTGATTGGGGATTGTGCCCTGGCTTCTTTTTTGGGGATGTCTCTTTCCGACCCCCTCTTCCATCCTTGTTCTTTCCCCATCTTGTATGGTTCTATGTTTATAATCTTTTTCGACGTGCAGGGTTCTTTATAAGTTGAATCTTTGTCAGACTTTGCCCCTGATCTTTTGTTGTTTTATAGTACTTGGTGTATGTTCACAAAATGCATAATCTCTTTGTTATAACATGTGCGATAAAGCTTATTTGACCCTTAAATAAAGAAAAGTTTTGGTTTGTACAATGGTTTTCAATTGATGCAGTTGCGGGGACCATCCAACTTCGAGAGTTCGGTATCCCTTGTTCTAAGAGGGGTCGTAGATGAAGTCACCTCCACATCAGCAGGCAGTCGTGTAAGGATTGGAAGGGGTCATAGATGTTGTCATCTTGTCTCTACCCCATCAGCAGGTAGTTGTGTTGGTGCAAGAACTGGAAGGGATCGTAGATGTCACCCATCTCCACCCCATAAGCAGTTAGTTGAAAGGACCGGAAGGGATCATAGATGTTGTTACCTTGTCTCCACCCGAACAGCAGGTAAGACCCGTCATGTGCAAGGACTGGAAGGGGTCATGTCGCCCTATCTCCACCCTTTAAGCAGGTAGGATTGGAAGGTGTCAGAGATGTTGTCTCCTCCACATCAGCAGGTAGTCGTGTTGGTGCAAGGACTGGAAGGGGTCATAAAGGTTGTCACGGCTCGTAGATGTTGCCCTGTCTCCACCCTATAAGCAGTTAGTTGTAAGGACTGGTCGTCAGTCAATGGAAAGTTAAAACCATTTCTTGAATTTTTCTACAGCAAAGCAGTTCGAGAGACAGGTCTTTAGCAACTCCTAATATCCTGGTGCAGGGGGTCCTATATCTGCCATACCCCATATGCAGTGGTCATGTCATACCCTCCCCCCTCCTTAGTGGATTTGCTCATTGCATGTAGCATCTGGGAGAAGGGGCTGAATGCAGAAGAGAAGCGCGGTGAGAGATGGGTTTATTTGCAGAGATGTTCAATCCCAATTCCATTCAGTGGTTATAATACAAAGTCCAATAGTCAGGACAATAAAATAAAGAGCCACAGGTTCCAGCACTGAGCGGTCCAATGCCCCCTCCCTTCATGCACACCGGGTCCCCAACACTGCCATCCCGGACGACTCCACTTACACTTTGTGACCCCCCCCCCCTCCAACACCGCCATCTCATGACCCCCCCCTCCCCCTCCAACACCGCCATCCTGGACCATTCAGTTTACAGTCGGGGACCCTATAGATCGTGCCATGTTCCATGTTGGGAGAATGTTAGAAGCCAAGGGGCTGTGGGTGTAATGGAGCTGGGTGCAGGTCACCACCACCCGCAATATCATGGCCTTAAGATCCTGGCTTTCCCTTACTGAATTCTGACACCAAGGGGGCGGGGGTCTCCTCCATTCTACAGGGGTCTTCTAGCTGGTGACTTCAGATAACTGCTCCTTGGAATCTGCCATCAGTACAGATAAATGTGGGTCTGAGTAGTGCAGGATATAGGGGGTTCACCTAAATAACACTGTAACGCCCTGCACTGCCGCTCCCCTATAGACGGTTGGGGTCCAGGGAATCAGAGCTAGCGATCCGATGGCTCAGATATCAGCCAGGGATGAGTAGAATCTGCTGTGTTTCATAAGGGTCAATATATTGCCTGTACAGATCATCTTTGGTGAGATGTGCTGCCAACAATGACTGCTGAACAGAGGACCCCTTAAAGCTGCAGGAACGTGGATGGAGAACTGGCGTTTGTGAAGATAAGGAAATTAAAGGGAGGTTTCCATCATGACCGGAGCAGTGGCTATCCACGTCCACTGTATAAAAGCCAGCTGCAGAGGAGATTCTGTGCCGCTCCACATCAGTCAGAGCCAGTCAGCGAACAGAAAGACCTCCCTCTGCACTCTGGCGTTACATGGGACTGCACCTGTGCTCCGTGCTGTGGCGTTACATGGGACTGCACCTGTGCTCCATGCTGTGGCGTTACATGGGACCGCACCCCCCCCATCTCTCGTCACTTACTGGTAACACAAGGTTTCCTCGCGGCTCGGTCATTCCTTGCTGGTATTTGTGCTTGTGACATGGCGAGAAGCAGAAGGTTACATTCATGACAGTGAATACAAAATAAATGTAAAAAAAATACAATTACAGTGAAAATGTATAAAAAAAAACCCTTGTAAAGAATAAAAACAATGAGATGCAAACGCGAGACCCTAAACACTGAGCAGCCCCCGGAGGGGGATGGCGTTGGCAGCCATGCTGGACCGGTACCAGGCTTTGGCACAAGGTGCGGGGTCTACACCGCGTCGCGCTGAAATGCCAATCAAAAGGACA
This sequence comes from Engystomops pustulosus, assembly GCF_040894005.1. Taxonomy (NCBI): domain Eukaryota; kingdom Metazoa; phylum Chordata; class Amphibia; order Anura; family Leptodactylidae; genus Engystomops; species Engystomops pustulosus. Next base: position 857,896 of record NC_092412.1, read on the forward strand.
TAAAACATCATAAAATAAAAGTTCAGCTGTCGCCCAGGGTGTGGTCACCCATCCTGGACACGGAGGAGCAAGGGCCAAGCCAGTGGGCAGAGCTTATGAGAAGTGCATGCTGGGAAACCCTGTAACCGGCTGAGACCCTGTTTCCCTTCCAGGAGGTTACATTCAGGAACTGCCCCGCACAGTCTGCGCCTGTATCCATGGAGGCGAGGAGCAGGCTACAGGCAGGGTACAGTCCGTCCATAGCGCGGCCGCTGACCGTCCAGAAACACTTGTCACATCTGCTTCCATCTCGTAATCTATCAGTGCAAATTTCAGAGAGTCATCATTGTCATCAGCCACATGGCACAGGAGCTCATCTCCTCCACCACAGGCAGCCATTCCTCTGCTGGTGGGAGACGCCTGTAAACAGCGCCATGGCCATCCACCATCCTCTCTTACACGTCGTAAACATATAGCAGCGTCCATAGCACAGAGTTCTCAGCAGAGATTAGAGCACGGAGAGATAAGAGGAGCAGGAGACCTCTGCCGGAGGACAGAAGAAAGCGGGAGGAGAGGGACAATTGTGCTGAGCAGAAAACGGAGGGCGCCGCAGCGTCTGGCACCAGGACAAGGATGGACAAGGAAACACCACTTCAGGATGAATAAACAGAGCGGGCAGACGTCACAGACACGGGCAGCTGTGCCCGTCGCGCCTCCTGTCCCCATCACTGCAGATACCTGTAGACCTTGAAGCAATGGTTTCCCGAGTCAGCCACCACCACATGACCATCAGAGGTGAGCGCCAGCCCCTGCGGACCATACAGGGGGTCAGCCATGGTGTTAATGTAGGACAGAAACGAGCCAGAACTGTCAAACACCTGTGATGGAACATGATGAGGGTGGGGAGAGAGAAAGGGAGGAAGACAAGATGTTAGTAGGAGGCTGGTGGAGATGCGGGCACTGTCTATCTCCTGTGTGTGTCCTCCACCACCACAGACCCCAGTATGTAACCCCCTCCCTGCCAGGTCCGCACCTGAATCCGACTGTTTCCCCAGTCCGCCACGATAATGTTCCCGTTAGAATCCACTGCCACGCCCGTCGGAGCGTTAAACTGACCATTCCCCTCTCCGTGGGAACCAAACTTAAAGAGGAACTCTCCCTCTGCGCTGTAAACCTGGAGAGACAGGAAGGAGGCAATAAAGTCATGAAGACAATGGCACCCGCAGTGGGAGGAGCAGTGTACACGCACCTTCACTGAATGGTTGTGGAAATCGGTGACTATTATCTCATTCTTGTTATTGACGGCCAGAAAATGGGGACCTGGGGACAGAGAGGAGGCTCAGTACCAGTACAAGACACAGAGAGGCTCCACCCCTCAGACACACCCACATGACAAATCTAACAAAGCTCCACCCATCTCTGCAGGATCCACTAATCAGAGTCCTAGTTACCATCCAGGGTCCCAGTCTGCTGCTTGTCTCCAGGATTTCGACCTCCAAACCTCCCGACGAGCTTCCCATTGGACTGAAAGATGAAGATGCAGCAGGACTTGTTGTCCACAACAATCAGATGTCCATTCCGGTCCACAGCCACTCCCTTAGGACCCATCAGGCGTCCAACACCCACCTTGTTCTACATAGGGTAGAAATGTCCAAATCAGAGCCAGGACCATCACACGACAGCATACAAAGAGACATCCAACTACAACACGAGATTAGACCTATAGAAAGCTAGGAACATCACCTACAGAAACGAGACACAAAAAGATACAGGGCGAGGCGCGGAGGCCACGGGCAGAGGCTGGCACGTGGAGGCAAAGCGAAGGCCAGAGACCGCAGTGGATATACACAAGGCTCAGGGTCAATTCTCACCTTGAACTTGCCCTCAGGAGAGAAGATGCTGACCCAGCGATTGTCGTAATCCGCCACAATGATGTCACCGTTCATGTCCACGGCCACACCAGTAGGACGCTGCAGCTGCCCCGGTGACCTCCCCCGCACACCGAAGCGGAGCTTGAACTGACCCTCATTAGAAAAGACCTGCAGGGAGAGAGTAATGAACGGGATGATGGGTGAGAGGTCAAGCAGTGGGGACATGACTGGAGGACTGTGTACGCACCTGTATACATTGGTTGTTACTGTCCGCCACCACAATGCGGTTGTTGCTGGTGGTAGAGATCCCCTGTAAGTTGGAGAATTCCCCTTTGTCTCGACCTCGGGACCCTAAAAGTGACAAATCAGAGAGACATCTCAGTGAGAACACATTCTGAAGCGCTGTACCCGGCTGTCATCCCGCACATCAGTCCTCCTTACCTACTCGCAGGATCATCTCATCCTCTATGGGGTTCTCCTTCTTCTTGTTGGTGCTGTACATACTGGATGGCCTCCTCACCGCCTTCTGCCGTATATGTCCTCCGCTCGGTGACTTCACTCTGCGCTTCACATCCTCCGGTGACGCCGGCACATCTCCAGGCTTGATCGCCCGCACACGGTAGGGACTTCCACGCAGGGGTTGGCCATAGAGGCGGAGGGAGAGCTGGTGTTCCCCTTCATGGCGAGGCGTGTAGAGCACCTCATAAGTCCCATTCTTATTGTCGGTCACCTCCCCATCATGGGCCCCTCCATCTGGACCGGTCAGCTGGGCCTGCAGGATGGCATTACCAGTGCGGACCAATTCTCCATCCTTGTCTTTCGTGGTAACAGTGACAGAGGTTTGGTGTCCCACCAGAGCCTGGCGTAGACCCTCCCCCGTGGCCACCGAGGCATAAGCCACCGCACTAGTCGTGAGGAGGGCCCCCAGGTTCTGCAGAGAACGGCGCAGCCCGTCCGTCTCCACTCGAAATTCTAGCTGCGGGTTCTGCTGTGGATGGAGAGGAAAATCTCGGGAGGCCAGCTCATTCAGCCGCTCGCTCATCTGCTTTCTCACAAGGAGGACTTCTGTCTCTGAGCCGTGGCCGAGGGCCTGCTCCGTAAACCGCACGCTACTCTCCATATTATCCAGGCCTTGTCTGAGAGAGGAGAGCTGAGCCTGCAGGACCTGAACAAAGAGGACACAGCACATGACTCTGATGCCAGACGCTGGGGGTTTATATATGGCACCTGGGACCCCAATGCACCAAAGACCCCCCCATCATTCCCACCTTTTGCTTGCTGACCGAGATGCTCTCCAGATCCTGCAGCAGCGAGTTCTTCCTTTGCTGTAGGGCGCGCTCCAGCTCCTCGAACGTGGAGCAGATCTCATTCACTGCAGCGTTTTTCCTCTCGCTGAGCTGGCGGCTGATGTCACCCACCAGATCGATGGCGGACGTCAGCTGCGGGATCCTGGGGGAGAAGGCACATGTCTAGTAAGAAGTCCATCACGGCAGAGCTTACCAGTGCCCCCTCCCACTACTGTAGTCAGATGAGAGTACCTACCTGCTCCGGATGCTGTCCAGCTGGCTGCGCAGCGACGCTTTGTGCTGCTCCAGGACGTCTTTCAGTGGGACGGTGCAGTGCTCCCGGTGCTCCCCCTCCGTGCACTCCACACACATGGCCGTCTCACAGGGCCCACAGTAATACTCCATGGTCTGTCGGGGCGAGGGACAGTGTTAGGAGGAGACATCAGGAGGTGGGGGCTGTGCTCTGGTGACTGGGGCAGGATAATGGGGCAACTTATCACTTTACTCTGGTGACTGGGGCAACTTCTCAGCTTACCCTGGTGAAAAGGGCAGAATAATGGGTATGTTCTCACCTTGCCTTGGTGACAGGGGTAGGATAATGGGGTAACTTCTCACCTTGCCCTAGTGATTGGAACAGGATAATGGGGTACCTACTCATGTTGTCCTGGTGATTGGGGCAGGACAATGGGGTAACTTCTCACCTTGCCCTAGTGATTGGAACAGGATAATGGGGTAACTTCTCACCTTGCCCTAGTGATTGGGCCAGGACAATGGGGTAACTTCTCACCTTGCCCTGGTGATTGGGGCAGGACAATGGGGTAGCAGGTGTGTGGCCATCGCATGGGAGGACGCTTTGCTCCTGGCGGCCACTCTCGGGGCTCCTTTGCAGAACTTCCATGAGGTTGGTGATGAAGAAGTTGTTCTGAAGAGCAGACACCCCTCGTTCTGGGAGAATGGAGGTCTGGCGACACACGGGACAGGAGAGGGTCAGGCTCTGCGGGGGGATGTAGCTCTGCAGACACCTGGAGACAGATTGGTGGATGTTTACATTGTGTCATTTCTATTAGACACATTTTCAAATCCACCGATAAGAGAACGTGTGGAACTCCCAGAGGACAAAGTCAGCAAGCCGAAACATGGAGGGTAGCGGGGGCACATGGACATCAGCAAGCCGAGACATAGAGGGTAGCGGGGGCACATGGATATCAGCAAGCCGAGACAGAGGGTAGCAGGGGCACATGGACGTCAGCAAGCCGAGACATAGAGGGTAGCGGGGGCACATGGATATCAGCAAGCCGAGACAGAGGGTAGCAGGGGCACATGGACGTCAGCAAGCCGAGACATAGAGGGTAGTGGGGGCACAGGGATATCAGCAAGCCGAGACAGAGGGTAGCAGGGGCACATGGACGTCAGCAAGCCGAGACATAGAGGGTAGTGGGGGCACAGGGATATCAGCAAGCCGAAACATAGAGGGTAGCGGGGACACATGGACATCAGCAAGCCGAGACATAGAGGGTAGTGGGGACACATGGACATCAGCAAGACGAGACATGGAGGATAGCGTGGGCACATGGACATCAGCAAGCCGAGACATGGAGGATAGCGGGGGCACATGGACATCAGCAAGCCGAGACATAGAGGGTAGCGGGGACACATGGACATCAGCAAGCCGAGACATGGAGGATAACGGGGGCACATGGACATAGAGGGTAGTGGGGACACAAGTACATCAGCAAACCGAGACATAGAGGGTAGCAGGGGACACATGGACATCAGCAAGACGAGACATGGAGGATAGCGTGGGCACATGGACATCAGCAAGCCGAGACATGGAGGATAGCGTGGGCACATGGACATCAGCAAGCCGAGACATGGAGGATAGCGGGGGCACATGGACATCAGCAAGCCGAGACATAGAGGGTAGCGGGGGCACATGGACATCAGCAAGCCGAGACATGGAGGGTAGCGGGGGCACATGGACATCAGCAAGCCGAGACGCTAATGACCACAAGGATGATCCACTCCCCACAGCACCCACCACCCAGCAGACACTCACTTCTCACAGAAGGTGTGCAGACACGGCAGGACCTTGGGCACATGATATCGCTCCAGGCAGATACTACAGATGAGGAACTGCTTGTCGATCTGACGGACCACCGGGCTCGCCATGATAGCAATGGGGAGGCTTCACGAGAAAACCTGAGGAAGGAAATATAAATTAGAGGAGGAAGAAATAGAGCAAGAATAAGCCAGGGATATTAACAGAACATGAGAGAAGCAGGACTACAGGCAGCCAGGGGAGAAGTGGCCAGACACAACACAGACAGGAGAACCCAAACAGAAGGAAAAGCACATAGGATAAAAGGAAGGCATCCAGGAGGAGAACCAGCGGAGAAGAGGCCAGACATGACAAAGGAAAAAGAGACCGAGACAGGAGAACCTACACAGAGGGAACCGTACACAGGCACAGGAGGGAAGCAGGACATCCATGAGGAGAACCAGAGGAGAAGAGGCCAGACATGACATGGGAAAAAGAGACCGAGACAGGAGAACCTACACAGAGGGAACCGTACACAGACACAGGAGGGAAGCAGGACATCCATGAGAAGAACCAGAGGAGAAGAGGCCAGACATGACATGGGAAAAAGAGACCGAGACAGGAGAACCTACACAGAGGGAACCGTACACAGGCACAGGAGGGAAGCAGGACATCCATGAGGAGAACCAGAGGAGAAGAGGCCAGACATGACATGGGAAAAAGAGACCGAGACAGGAGAACCTACACAGAGGGAACCATACACAGGCACAGGAGGGAAGCAGGACAACCAGGAGGAGAACCAGAGGAGAAGAGGCCAGACATGACATGGGAAAAAGAGACCGAGACAGGAGAACCTACACAGAGGGAACCATACACAGGCACAGGGGAAGCAGGACAACCAGGAGGAGAACCAGAGGAGAAGAGGCCAGACATGACATGGGAAAAAGAGACCGAGACAGGAGAACCTACACAGAGGGAACCGTACACAGGCACAGGAGGGAAGCAGGACATCCATGAGGAGAACCAGAGGAGAAGAGGCCAGACATGACATGGGAAAAAGAGACCGAGACAGGAGAACCTACACAGAGGGAACCGTACACAGACACAGGAGGGAAGCAGGACATCCATGAGGAGAACCAGAGGAGAAGAGGCCAGACATGACATGGGAAAAAGAGACCGAGACAGGAAAACCTACACAGAGGGAACCATACACAGACACAGGAGGGAAGCAGGACATCCATGAGGAGAACCAGAGGAGAAGAGGCCAGACATGACATGGGAAAAAGAGACCGAGACAGGAGAACCTACACAGAGGGAACCATACACACGGACAGGAGGGAAGCAGGACATCCATGAGGAGAACCAGAGGAGAAGAGGCCAGACATGACATGGGAAAAAGAGACCGAGACAGGAGAACCTACACAGAGGGAACCGTACACAGGCACAGGAGGGAAGCAGGACATCCATGAGGAGAACCAGAGGAGAAGAGGCCAGACATGACATGGGAAAAAGAGACCGAGACAGGAGAACCTACACAGAGGGAACCGTACACAGGCACAGGAGGGAAGCAGGACATCCATGAGAAGAACCAGAGGAGAAGAGGCCAGACATGACATGGGAAAAAGAGACCGAGACAGGAGAACCTACACAGAAGGAACCAGGACATCCATGAGGAGAACCAGAGGAGAAGAGGCCAGACATGACATGGGAAAAAGAGACCGAGACAGGAGAACCTACACAGAGGGAACCATACACAGACACAGGAGGGAAGCAGGACATCCATGAGGAGAACCAGAGGAGAAGAGGCCAGACATGACATGGGAAAAAGAGACCGAGACAGGAGAACCTACACAGAGGGAACCGTACACAGGCACAGGAGGGAAGCAGGACATCCATGAGGAGAACCAGAGGAGAAGAGGCCAGACAGGAGAACCTACACAGAGGGAACCATACACAGGCACAAGGGAAGCAGGACATCCATGAGGAGAACCAGAGGAGAAGAGGCCAGACATGACATGGGAAAAAGAGACCGAGACAGGAGAACCTACACAGAGGGAACCGTACACAGGGACAGGAGGGAAGCAGGACATCCAGGAGGAGAACCAGAGGAGAAGAGGCCAGACATGACATGGGAAAAAGAGACCGAGACAGGAGAACCTACACAGAGGGAACCATACACAGACACAGGAGGGAAGCAGGACATCCATGAGGAGAACCAGAGGAGAAGAGGCCAGACATGACATGGGAAAAAGAGACCGAGACAGGAGAACCTACACAGAGGGAACCATACACAGGCACAGGAGGGAAGCAGGACAACCAGGAGGAGAACAAGAGGAGAAGAGGCCAGACATGACATGGAAAAAAGAGACCGAGACAGGAGAACCTACACAGAGGGAACCGTACACAGGGACAGGAGGGAAGCAGGACATCCATGAGGAGAACCAGAGGAGAAGAGGCCAGACATGACATGGGAAAAAGAGACCGAGACAGGAGAACCTACACAGAGGGAACCATACACAGGCACAGGAGGGAAGCAGGACATCCAGGAGGAGAACCAGAGGAGAAGAGGCCAGACATGACATGGGAAAAAGAGACCGAGACAGGAGAACCTACACAGAGGGAACCATACACAGACACAGGAGGGAAGCAGGACATCCATGAGGAGAACCAGAGGAGAAGAGGCCAGACATGACATGGGAAAAAGAGACCGAGACAGGAAAACCTACACAAAGGGAACCATACACAGGCACAGGAGGGAAGCAGGACATCCAGGAGGAGAACCAGAGGAGAAGAGGCCAGACATGACATGGGAAAAAGAGACCGAGACAGGAGAAACTACAAAGAGGGAACCATACACAGACACAGGAGGGAAGCAGGACATCCATGAGGAGAACCAGAGGAGAAGAGGCCAGACATGACATGGGAAAAAGAGACCGAGACAGGAGAACCTACACAGAGGGAACCATACACAGGCACAAGGGAAGCAGGACATCCATGAGGAGAACCAGAGGAGAAGAGGCCAGACATGACATGGGAAAAAGAGACCGAGACAGGAGAACCTACACAGAGGGAACCGTACACAGGGACAGGAGGGAAGCAGGACATCCATGAGGAGAACCAGGGGAGAAGAGGCCAGACATGACATGGGAAAAAGAGACCGAGACAGAAGAACCTACACAGAGGGAACCGTACACAGGCACAGGAGGGAAGCAGGACATCCATGAGGAGAACCTGAGGAGAAGAGGCCAGACATGACATGGGAAAAAGAGACCGAGACAGGAGTACCTACACAGAGGGAACCGTACACAGGGACAGGAGGGAAGCAGGACATCCATGAGGAGAACCAGAGGAGAAGAGGCCAGACATGACATGGGAAAAAGAGACCGAGACAGGAGAACCTACACAGAGGGAACCATACACAGGAGGGAAGCAGGACATCCATGAGGAGAACCAGAGGAGAAGAGGCCAGACATGACATGGGAAAAAGAGACCGAGACAGGAAAACCTACACAGAGGGAACCGTACACAGGCATAGGAGGGAAGCAGGACATCCATGAGGAGAACCAGAGGAGAAGAGGCCAGACATGACATGGGAAAAAGAGGCCGAGACAGGAGAACCTACACAGAGGGAGCCATACACAGGCACAGGAGGGAAGCAGGACATCCAGGAGGAGAACCAGAGGAGAAGAGGCCAGACATGACATGGGAAAAAGAGACCGAGACAGGAGAACCTACACAGAGGGAACCATACACAGACACAGGAGGGAAGCAGGACATCCATGAGGAGAACCAGAGGAGAAGAGGCCAGACATGACATGGGAAAAAGAGACCGAGACAGGAAAACCTACACAAAGGGAACCATACACAGGCACAGGAGGGAAGCAGGACATCCAGGAGGAGAACCAGAGGAGAAGAGGCCAGACATGACATGGGAAAAAGAGACCGAGACAGGAGAAACTACAAAGAGGGAACCATACACAGACACAGGAGGGAAGCAGGACATCCATGAGGAGAACCAGAGGAGAAGAGGCCAGACATGACATGGGAAAAAGAGACCGAGACAGGAGAACCTACACAGAGGGAACCATACACAGGCACAAGGGAAGCAGGACATCCATGAGGAGAACCAGAGGAGAAGAGGCCAGACATGACATGGGAAAAAGAGACCGAGACAGGAGAACCTACACAGAGGGAACCGTACACAGGGACAGGAGGGAAGCAGGACATCCATGAGGAGAACCAGGGGAGAAGAGGCCAGACATGACATGGGAAAAAGAGACCGAGACAGAAGAACCTACACAGAGGGAACCGTACACAGGCACAGGAGGGAAGCAGGACATCCATGAGGAGAACCTGAGGAGAATAGGCCAGACATGACATGGGAAAAAGAGACCGAGACAGGAGTACCTACACAGAGGGAACCGTACACAGGGACAGGAGGGAAGCAGGACATCCATGAGGAGAACCAGAGGAGAAGAGGCCAGACATGACATGGGAAAAAGAGACCGAGACAGGAGAACCTACACAGAGGGAACCATACACAGGAGGGAAGCAGGACATCCATGAGGAGAACCAGAGGAGAAGAGGCCAGACATGACATGGGAAAAAGAGACCGAGACAGGAAAACCTACACAGAGGGAACCGTACACACGGACAGGAGGGAAGCAGGACATCCATGAGGAGAACCAGAGGAGAAGAGGCCAGACATGACATGGGAAAAAGAGACCGAGACAGGAGAACCTACACAAAGGGAACCATACACAGGCATAGGAGGGAAGCAGGACATCCATGAGGAGAACCAGCGGAGAAGAGGCCAGACATGACATGGGAAAAAGAGACCGAGACAGGAGAACCTACACAGAGGGAACCATACACAAGCACAGGAGGGAAGCAGGACATCCATGAGGAGAACCAGAGGAGAAGAGGCCAGACATGACATGGGAAAAAGAGACCGAGACAGGAGAACCTACACAGAGGGAACCAACCATACACAGGGACAGGAGGAAGCAGGACATCCAGGAGGAGAACCAGGGGAGAAGAGGCCAGACATGACATGGGAAAAAGAGACCGAGACAGGAGAACCTACACAGAGGGAACCGTACACAGGCACAGGAGGGAAGCAGGACATCCATGAGGAGAACCAGAGGAGAAGAGGCCAGACATGACATGGGAAAAAGAGACCGAGACAGGAGAACCTACACAGAGGGAACCGTACACAGGCACAGGAGGGAAGCAGGACATCCATGAGGAGAACCAGAGGAGAAGAGGCCAGACATGACATGGGAAAAAGAGACCGAGACAGGAGAACCTACACAGAGGGAACCGTACACAGGCACAGGAGGGAAGCAGGACATCCATGAGGAGAACCAGAGGAGAAGAGGCCAGACATGACATGGGAAAAAGAGACCGAGACAGGAGAACCTACACAGAGGGAACCGTACACAGGCACAGGAGGGAAGCAGGACATCCATGAGGAGAACCAGAGGAGAAGAGGCCAGACATGACATGGGAAAAAGAGACCGAGACAGGAGAACCTACACAGAGGGAACCATACACAGGCACAGGAGGGAAGCAGGACATCCAGGAGGAGAACCAGAGGAGAAGAGGCCAGACATGACAAAGGAAAAAGAGACCGAGACAGGAGAACCTACACAGAGGGAACCATACACAGGCACAGGAGGGAAGCAGGACATCCATGAGGAGAACCAGAGGAGAAGAGGCCAGACAGGAGAACCTACACAGAGGGAACCATACACAGGCACAGGAGGGAAGCAGGACATCCATGAGGAGAACCAGAGGAGAAGAGGCCAGACATGACATGGGAAAAAGAGACCGAGACAGGAGAACCTACACAGAGGGAACCGTACACAGGCACAGGGGGGAAGCAGGACATCCATGAGGAGAACCAGGGGAGAAGAGACCAGACATGACATGGGAAAAAGAGACCGAGACAGGAGAACCTACACAGAGGGAACCATACACAGGCACAGGAGGGAAGCAGGACATCCATGAGGAGAACCAGAGGAGAAGAGGCCAGACATGACATGGGAAAAAGAGACCGAGACAGGAGAACCTACACAGAGGGAACCATACACAGGCACAGGAGGGAAGCAGGACATCCATGAGGAGAACCAGAGGAGAAGAGGCCAGACATGACATGGGAAAAAGAGACCGAGACAGGAGAACCTACACAGAGGGAACCATACACAGGCACAGGAGGGAAGCAGGACATCCATGAGGAGAACCAGAGGAGAAGAGGCCAGACATGACATGGGAAAAAGAGACCGAGACAGGAGAACCTACACAGAGGGAACCATACACAGGCACAGGAGGGAAGCAGGACATCCATGAGGAGAACCTGAGGAGAAGAGGCCAGACATGACATGGGAAAAAGAGACAGAGACAGGAGAACCTACACAGAGGGAACCATACACAGGCACAGGAGGGAAGCAGGACATCCAGGAGGAGAACCAGGGGAGAAGAGGCCAGACATGACATGGGAAAAAGAGACCGAGACAGAAGAACCTACACAGAGGGAACCATACACAGGCACAGGAGGGAAGCAGGACATCCAGGAGGAGAACCAGAGGAGAAGAGGCCAGACATGACATGGGAAAAAGAGACCGAGACAGGAGAACCTACACAGAGGGAACCATACACAGGCACAGGAGGGAAGCAGGACATCCATGAGGAGAACCAGAGGAGAAGAGGCCAGACATGACATGGGAAAAAGAGACCGAGACAGGAGAACCTACACAGAGGGAACCATACACAGGCACAGGAGGGAAGCAGGACATCCATGAGGAGAACCAGAGGAGAAGAGGCCAGACATGACATGGGAAAAAGAGACCGAGACAGGAGAACCTGGGAACCATACACAGGCACAGGAGGGAAGCAGGACATCCATGAGGAGAACCAGCGGAGAAGAGGCCAGACACGACATGGGAAAAAGAGACCGAGACAGGAAAACCTACACAGAGGGAACCATACACAGGCACAGGAGGGAAGCAGGACATCCAGGAGGAGAACCAGAGGAGAAGAGACCAGACATGACATGGGAAAAAGAGACCGAGACAGGAGAACCTACACAGAGGGAACCATACACAGGGACAGGGGGAAGCAGGACATCCATGAGGAGAACCAGAGGAGAAGAGGCCAGACATGACATGGGAAAAAGAGACCGAGACAGGAGAACCTACACAGAGGGAACCATACACAGGCACAGGAGGGAAGCAGGACATCCATGAGGAGACCCAGAGGAGAAGAGACCGAGACAGGAGAACCTACACAGAGAAAACCATACACAGGCACAGGAGGGAAGCAGGACATCCATGAGGAAACCCAGAGGAGAAGAGACCGAGACAGGAGAACCTACACAGAGAAAACCATACACAGGCACAGGAGGGAAGCAGGACATCCAGGAGGAGAACCAGAGGAGAAGAGGCCAGACATGACATGGGAAAAAGAGACCGAGACAGGAGAACCTACACAGAGGGAACCATACACAGGCACAGGAGGGAAGCAGGACATCCATGAGGAGAACCAGGGGAGAAGAGGCCAGACATGACAAAGGAAAAAGAGACCGAGACAGGAGAACCTACACAGAGGGAACCGTACACAGGGACAAGAGGGAAGCAGGACATCCAGGAGGAGTACCAGAGGAGAAGAAGCCAGACATGACATGGGAAAAAGAGACCGAGACAGGAGAACCTACACAGAGGGAACCATAGACAGACACAGGAGGGAAGCGGGACATCCATGAGGAGAACCAGGGGAGAAGAGGCCAGACATGACATGGGAAAAAGAGACCGAGACAGGAGAACCTACACAGAGGGAACCGTACACAGACACAGGAGGGAAGCAGGACATCCATGAGGAGAACCTTAGGAGAAGAGGCCAGACATGACATGGGAAAAAGAGACCGAGACAGGAGAACCTACACAGAGGGAACCATACACAGGCACAGGAGGGAAGCAGGACATCCATGAGGAGACCCAGAGGAGAAGAGACCGAGACAGGAGAACCTACACAGAGAAAACCATACACAGGCACAGGAGGGAAGCAGGACATCCATGAGGAAACCCAGAGGAGAAGAGACCAAGACAGGAGAACCTACACAGAGAAAACCATACACAGGCACAGGAGGGAAGCAGGACATCCATGAGGAGAACCAGGGGAGAAGAGGCCAGACATGACATGGGAAAAAGAGACCGAGACAGGAGAACCTACACAGAGGGAACCGTACACAGGGACAGGAGGGAAGCAGGACATCCAGGAGGAGAACCAGAGGAGAAGAGGCCAGACATGACATGGGAAAAAGAGACCGAGACAGGAGAACCTACACAGAGGGAACCATACACAGGCACAGGAGGGAAGCAGGACATCCATGAGGAGAACCAGGGGAGAAGAGGCCAGACATGACATGGGAAAAAGAGACCGAGACAGGAGAACCTACACAGAGGGAACCATACACAGGCACAGGAGGGAAGCAGGACATCCATGAAGAGAACCAGAGGAGAAGAGGCTAGACATGACATGGGAAAAAGAGACCGAGACAGGAGAACCTACACAGAGGGAACCATACACAGGCACAGGAGGGAAGCAGGACATCCATGAGAAGAACCAGAGGAGAAGAGGCCAGACACGACATGGGAAAAAGAGACCGAGACAGGAGAACCTACACAGAGGGAACCGTACACAGGCACAGGAGGGAAGCAGGACATCCATGAGGAGAACCAGAGGAGAAGAGGCCAGACATGACAAAGGAAAAAGAGACCGAGACAGGAGAACCTACACAGAGGGAACCATACACAGGCACAGGAGGGAAGCAGGACATCCAGGAGGAGAACCAGAGGAGAAGAGGCCAGACATGACATGGGAAAAAGAGACCGAGACAGGAGAACCTACACAGAGGGAACCATACACAGGGACAGGGGGAAGCAGGACATCCATGAGGAGAACCAGAGGAGAAGAGGCCAGACATGACATGGGAAAAAGAGACCGAGACAGGAGAACCTACACAGAGGGAACCATACACAGGCACAGGAGGGAAGCAGGACATCCATGAGGAGACCCAGAGGAGAAGAGACCGAGACAGGAGAACCTACACAGAGAAAACCATACACAGGCACAGGAGGGAAGCAGGACATCCATGAGGAAACCCAGAGGAGAAGAGACCGAGACAGGAGAACCTACACAGAGAAAACCATACACAGGCACAGGAGGGAAGCAGGACATCCAGGAGGAGAACCAGAGGAGAAGAGGCCAGACATGACATGGGAAAAAGAGACCGAGACAGGAGAACCTACACAGAGGGAACCATACACAGGGACAGGAGGGAAGCAGGACATCCAGGAGGAGAACCAGAGGAGAAGAAGCCAGACATGACATGGGAAAAAGAGACCGAGACAGGAGAACCTACACAGAGGGAACCATACACAGCACAGGAGGGAAGCAGGACATCCATGAAGAGAACCAGAGGAGAAGAGGCCAGACATGACATGGGAAAAAGAGACCGAGACAGGAGAACCTACACAGAGGGAACCATACACAGGGACAGGGGGAAGCAGGACATCCATGAGGAGAACCAGAGGAGAAGAGGCCAGACATGACATGGGAAAAAGAGACCGAGACAGGAGAACCTACACAGAGGGAACCGTACACAGGGACAGGAGGGAAGCAGGACATCCATGAGGAGAACCAGCGGAGAAGAGGCCAGACATGACATGGGAAAAAGAGACCGAGACAGGAGAACCTACACAGAGGGAACCATACACAGGCACAGGAGGGAAGCAGGACATCCATGAGGAGAACCAGAGGAGAAGAGGCCAGACATGACATGGGAAAAAGAGACCGAGACAGGAGAACCTACACAGAGGGAACCGTACACAGACACAGGAGGGAAGCAGGACATCCATGAAGAGAACCAGAGGAGAAGAGGCCAGACATGACATGGGAAAAAGAGGCCGAGACAGGAGAACCTACACAGAGGGAACCGTACACAGGCACAGGAGGGAAGCAGGACATCCATGAGGAGAACCTGAGGAGAAGAGGCCAGACATGACATGGGAAAAAGAGACCGAGACAGGAGAACCTACACAGAGGGAACCGTACACAGGCACAGGACGGAAGCAGGACATCCATGAGGAGAACCAGAGGAGAAGAGGCCAGACATGACATGGGAAAAAGAGGCCGAGACAGGAGAACCTACACAGAGGGAACCATACACAGGCACAGGAGGGAAGCAGGACATCCATGAGGAGAACCAGAGGAGAAGAGGCCAGACATGATAAAGGAAAAAGAGACCGAGACAGGAGAACCTACACAGAGGGAACCATACACAGGCACAGGGGAAGCAGGACATCCATGAGGAGAACCAGAGGAGAAGAGGCCAGACATGATAAAGGAAAAAGAGACCGAGACAGGAGAACCTACACAGAGGGAACCGTACACAGGCAAAGGAGGGAAGCAGGACATCCATGAGGAGAACCAGAGGAGAAGAGGCCAGACATGACAAAGGAAAAAGAGACCGAGACAGGAGAACCTACACAGAGGGAACCATATACAGGCACAGGAGGGAAGCAGGACATCCATGAGGAGAACCAGAGGAGAAGAGGCCAGACACGACATGGGAAAAAGAGACCGAGACAGGAGAACCTACACAGAGGGAACCATACACAGGCACAGGAGGGAAGCAGGACATCCATGAAGAGAACCAGAGGAGAAGAGGCCAGACATGACATGGGAAAAAGAGACCGAGACAGGAGAACCTACACAGAGGGAACCATACACAGGCACAGGAGGGAAGCAGGACATCCATGAGGAGAACCAGAGGAGAAGAGGCCAGACATGACAAAGGAAAAAGAGACCGAGACAGGAGAACCTACACAGAGGGAACCGTACACAGGCACAGGAGGGAAGCAGGACATCCAGGAGGAGAACCAGAGGAGAAGAGGCCAGACATGACATGGGAAAAAGAGGCCGAGACAGGACAACCTACACAGAGGGAACCGTACACAGGCACAGGAGGGAAGCAGGACATCCATGAGGAGAACCAGAGGAGAAGAGACCGAGACAGGAGATCCTACACAGAGGGAACCATACACAGGCACAGGAGGGAAGCAGGACATCCATGAGGAGAACCAGAGGAGAAGAGGCCAGACAGGAGAACCTACACAGAGGGAACCATACACAGGCACAAGGGAAGCAGGACATCCATGAGGAGAACCAGAGGAGAAGAGGCCAGACATGACATGGGAAAAAGAGACCGAGACAGGAGAACCTACACAGAGGGAACCGTACACAGGGACAGGAGGGAAGCAGGACATCCATGAGGAGAACCAGAGGAGAAGAGGCTAGACATGACATGGGAAAAAGAGACCGAGACAGGAGAACCTACACAGAGGGAACCATACACAGACACAGGAGGGAAGCAGGACATCCATGAGGAGCACCAGAGGAGAAGAGGCCAGACAGGACATGGGAAAAAGAGACAGAGACAGGAGAACCTACACAGAGGGAACCATACACAGACACAGGAGGGAAGCAGGACATCCATGAGAAGAACCAGAGGAGAAGAGGCCAGACATGACATGGGAAAAAGAGACCAAGACAGGAGAACCTACACAGAGGGAACCATACACAGACACAGGAGGGAAGCAGGACATCTATGAGAAGAACCAGAGGAGAAGAGGCCAGACATGACATGGGAAAAAGAGGCCGAGACAGGAGAACCTACACAGAGGGAACCATACACAGACACAGGAGGGAAGCAGGACATCCAGGAGGAGAACCAGAGGAGAAGAGGCCAGACATGACATGGGAAAAAGAGACCAAGACAGGAGAACCTACACAGAGGGAACCATACACAGGCACAGGAGGGAAGCAGGACATCCATGAGGAGAACCAGAGGAGAAGAGGCCAGACATGACATGGGAAAAAGAGACCGAGACAGGAGAACCTACACAGAGGGAACCATACACACGGACAGGAGGGAAGCAGGACATCCATGAGGAGAACCAGAGGAGAAGAGGCCAGACATGACATGGGAAAAAGAGACCGAGACAGGAGAACCTACACAGAGGGAACCGTACACAGGGACAGGAGGGAAGCAGGACATCCATGAGGAGAACCAGGGGAGAAGAGGCCAGACATGACATGGGAAAAAGAGGCCGAGACAGGAGAACCTACACAGAGGGAACCATACACAGGCACAGGAGGGAAGCAGGACATCCATGAGGAGAACCTGAGGAGAAGAGGCCAGACATGACATGGGAAAAAGAGACCGAGACAGGAGAACCTACACAGAGGGAACCATACACAGACACAGGAGGGAAGCAGGACATCCATGAGGAGAACCTGAGGAGAAGAGGCCAGACATGACATGGGAAAAACAGACCGAGACAGGAGAACCTACACAGAGGGAACCATACACACGGACAGGAGGGAAGCAGGACATCCATGAGGAGAACCAGGGGAGAGGAGGCCAGACATGACATGGGAAAAAGAGACCGAGACAGGAGAACCTACACAGAGGGAACCATACACAGGCACAGGAGGGAAGCAGGACATCCATGAGGAGAACCAGAGGAGAAGAGGCCAGACATGACATGGGAAAAAGAGACCGAGACAGGAGAACCTACACAGAGGGAACCATACACACGGACAGGAGGGAAGCAGGACATCCATGAGGAGAACCAGGGGAGAGGAGGCCAGACATGACATGGGAAAAAGAGACCGAGACAGGAGAACCTACACAGAGGGAACCATACACAGGGACAAGAGGGAAGCAGGACATCCATGAGGAGAACCAGAGGAGAAGAGGCCAGACATGACATGGGAAAAAGAGGCCGAGACAGGAGAACCTACACAGAGGGAACCATACACAGGCACAGGAGGGAAGCAGGACATCCATGAGGAGAACCAGGGGAGAAGAGGCCAGACATGACATGGGAAAAAGAGACCGAGACAGGAGAACCTACACAGAGGGAACCATACACACGGACAGGAGGGAAGCAGGACATCCATGAGGAGAACCTGAGGAGAAGAGGCCAGACATGACATGGGAAAAAGAGACCGAGACAGGAGAACCTACACAGAGGGAACCGTACACAGGCACAGGAGGGAAGCAGGACATCCATGAGGAGAACCAGCGGAGAAGAGGCCAGACATGACATGGGAAAAAGAGACCGAGACAGGAGAACCTACACAGAGGGAACCAACCATACACAGGGACAGGAGGGAAGCAGGACATCCATGAGGAGAACCAGAGGAGAAGAGGCTAGACATGACACGGGTGATGTATATATGTATACAGGGAGGGGGCGGGTGATGTATATATGTATACAGGGAGGGGGCGGGTGATGTATATATGTATACAGGGAGGGGGCGGGTGATGTATATATGTATACAGGGAGGGGGCGGGTGATGTATATATGTATACAGGGAGGGGGCGGGTGATGTATATATGTATACAGGGAGGGGGCGGGTGATGTATATATGTATACAGGGAGGGGGCGGGTGATGTATATATGTATACAGGGAGGGGGCGGGTGATGTATATATATATACAGGGAGGGTGCGGGTGATGTATATATATATACAGGGAGGGTGCAGGTGATGTATATATATATATACAGGGAGGGAGCAGGTGATGTATATATATATACAGGGAGGGGGCAGGTGATGTATATATATATACAGGGAGGGGGCAGGTGATGTATATATATATATAGGGAGGGGGCAGGTGATGTATATATATACAGGGAGGGGGCAGGTGATGTATATATATATATACAGGGAGGGGGCAGGTGATGTATATATATATATACAGGGAGGAGGCAGGTGATGTATATATATATACAGGGAGGAGGCAGGTGATGTATATATATACAGGGAGGGGGAAGGTGATGTATATATATATACAGGGAGGGGGAAGGTGATGTATATATATATACAGGGAGGGGGAAGGTGATGTATATATATATAGGGAGGGGGCAGGTGATGTATATATATATACAGGGATGAGGCAGGTGATGTATATATATATACAGGGAGGGGGCAGGTGATGTATATATATATACAGGGAGGGGGCAGGTGATGTATATATATATACAGGGAGGGGGCAGGTGATGTATATATATATACAGGGAGGGGGCAGGTGATGTATATATATATACAGGGAGGGGGCAGGTGATGTATATATATATACAGGGAGGGGGCAGGTGATGTATATATATATACAGGGAGGGGGCAGGTGATGTATATATATATACAGGGAGGGGGCAGGTGATGTATATATATATACAGGGAGGGGGCAGGTGATGTATATATATATACAGGGAGGGGGCAGGTGATGTATATATATATACAGGGAGGGGGCAGGTGATGTATATATATATACAGGGAGGGGGCAGGTGATGTATATATATATAGGGAGGGGGCAGGTGATGTATATATATATAGGGAGGGGGCAGGTGATGTATATATATATAGGGAGGGGGCAGGTGATGTATATATATATATATAGGGAGGGGGCAGGTGATGTATATATATATATATAGGGAGGGGGCAGGTGATGTATATATATATATATATATATAGGGAGGGGGCAGGTGATGTATATATATATACAGGGAGGGGGCAGGTGATGTATATATATATACAGGGAGGGGGCAGGTGATGTATATATATATACAGGGAGGGGGCAGGTGATGTATATATATATACAGGGAGGGGGCAGGTGATGTATATATATATACAGGGAGGGGGCAGGTGATGTATATATATATACAGGGAGGGGGCAGGTGATGTATATATATATACAGGGAGGGGGCAGGTGATGTATATATATACAGGGAGGGGGCAGGTGATGTATATATATATACAGGGAGGGGGCAGGTGATGTATATATATATACAGGGAGGGGGCAGGTGATGTATATATATATACAGGGAGGGGGCAGGTGATGTATATATATATACAGGGAGGGGGCAGGTGATGTATATATATATACAGGGAGGGGGCAGGTGATGTATATATATATACAGGGAGGGGGCAGGTGATGTATATATATACAGGGAGGGGGCAGGTGATGTATATATATATACAGGGAGGGGGCAGGTGATGTATATATATATACAGGGAGGGGGCAGGTGATGTATATATATATACAGGGAGGGGGCAGGTGATGTATATATATACAGGGAGGGGGCAGGTGATGTATATATATATACAGGGAGGGGGCAGGTGATGTATATATATATACAGGGAGGGGGCAGGTGATGTATATATATATATACAGGGAGGGGGCAGGTGATGTATATATATATACAGGGAGGGGGCAGGTGATGTATATATATACAGGGAGGGGGCAGGTGATGTATATATATATACAGGGAGGGGGCAGGTGATGTATATATATATACAGGGAGGGGGCAGGTGATGTATATATATATAGGGAGGGGGCAGGTGATGTATATATATATAGGGAGGGGGCAGGTGATGTATATATATATAGGGAGGGGGCAGGTGATGTATATATATATACAGGGAGGGGGCAGGTGATGTATATATATATATAGGGAGGGGGCAGGTGATGTATATATATATACAGGGAGGGGGCAGGTGATGTATATATATATACAGGGAGGGGGCAGGTGATGTATATATATATAGGGAGGGGGCAGGTGATGTATATATATATATATACAGGGAGGGGGCAGGTGATGTATATATATACAGGGAGGGGGCAGGTGATGTATATATATACAGGGAGGGGGCAGGTGATGTATATATATACAGGGAGGGGGCAGGTGATGTATATATATATATACAGGGAGGGGGCAGGTGATGTATATATATACAGGGAGGGGGCAGGTGATGTATATATATATACAGGGAGGAGGCAGGTGATGTATATATATATACAGGGAGGAGGCAGGTGATGTATATATATACAGGGAGGGGGCAGGTGATGTATATATATATACAGGGAGGGGGCAGGTGATGTATATATATATATACAGGGAGGGGGCAGGTGATGTATATATATACAGGGAGGGGGCAGGTGATGTATATATATATACAGGGAGGAGGCAGGTGATGTATATATATACAGGGAGGGGGCAGGTGATGTATATATATATACAGGGAGGGGGCGGGTGATGTATATATATACAGGGAGGGGGCAGGTGATGTATATATATATATACAGGGAGGGGGCAGGTGATGTATATATATACAGGGAGGAGGCAGGTGATGTATATATATATAGGGAGGAGGCAGGTGATGTATATATATACAGGGAGGGGGCAGGTGATGTATATATATACAGGGAGGGGGCAGGTGATGTATATATATACAGGGAGGAGGCAGGTGATGTATATATATATAGGGAGGAGGCAGGTGATGTATATATATACAGGGAGGGGGCAGGTGATGTATATATATATACAGGGAGGAGGCAGGTGATGTATATATATACAGGGAGGGGGCAGGTGATGTATATATATACAGGGAGGGGGCGGGTGATGTATATATATACAGGGAGGGGGCAGGTGATGTATATATATATATACAGGGAGGGGGCAGGTGATGTATATATATACAGGGAGGAGGCAGGTGATGTATATATATATATAGGGAGGGGGCAGGTGATGTATATATATATATAGGGAGGGGGCAGGTGATGTATATATATACAGGGAGGAGGCAGGTGATGTATATATATATAGGGAGGAGGCAGGTGATGTATATATATACAGGGAGGGGGCAGGTGATGTATATATATACAGGGAGGGGGCAGGTGATGTATATATATACAGGGAGGGGGCAGGTGATGTATATATATATACAGGGAGGAGGCAGGTGATGTATATATATACAGGGAGGGGGCAGGTGATGTATATATATATACAGGGAGGAGGCAGGTGATAATATATACATATAGGGTGCTCGGGCTGTTGTCGGTTGCTCGTGCAGTAGTCGGGGTGCGGCGGGGGCTCGGGCTGTAGTGGGGGCGCTGTGGGGTGACTCACCCTCGGGCGGTTCTCAGGCCTCGGCCTCTCTGGCTGCGGCTGCCATTGTAGAGAGAACAGCTGAGAGTGATGATGTCACCGCAGCGCCGCCCTCCCTGGCCACGCCCACAGCCTGACGTATCGCGACACACCCGCAATTAGACGTGCGGCGGCCGGAGGATTACCATGGCAACACGAGCTCCCGGATTGTCCGCGGTCCAGGAAATGTCCCATCCCGGACACCGTCCAATCATGTAACAGCAAGCACTGCCCTCTGCAGGAGGCCAGGGAGGTATCTAACGTATCTAATCTCCTGCCACACAGCACACAGATACACTGTATCCCACCACTGAGGTGTCCTAGACTGTATCCACCACTGAGGTGTCCTAGACTATATCCCACCACTGAGGTGTCCTAGACTGTATCCACCACTGAGGTATCCTAGATTGTATCCCACCACTGAGGTGTCCTAGACTGTATCCCACCACTGAGGTGTCCTAGACTGTATCCCACCACTGAGGTGTCCTAGACTGTATCCCACCACTGAGGTGTCCTAGACTGTATCCCACCACTGAGGTGTCCTAGATTGTATCCCACCACTGAGGTGTCCTAGACTGTATCCCACCACTGAGGTGTCCTAGATTGTATCCCACCACTGAGGTGTCCTAGACTGTATCCCACCACTGAGGTGTCCTAGACTGTATCCCACCACTGAGGTGTCCTAGACTGTATCCCACCACTGAGGTGTCCTAGACTGTATCCACCACTGAGGTGTCCTAGACTGTATCCACCACTGAGGTGTCCTAGACTGTATCCCACCACTGAGGTGTCCTAGACTGTATCCCACCACTGAGGTGTCCTAGACTGTATCCACCACTGAGGTGTCCTAGACTGTATCCCACCACTGAGATGTCCTAGACTGTATCCCACCACTGAGGTGTCCTAGACTGTATCCCATCACTGAGGTGTCCTAGACAGTATCCCACCACTGAGGTGTCCTAGACTATATCCCACCACTGAGGTGTCCTAGACTGTATCCACCACTGAGGTGTCCTAGACTGTATCCACCACTGAGGTGTCCTAGACTGTATCCACCACTGAGGTGTCCTAGACTGTATCCCACCACTGAGGTGTCCTAGACTGTATCCACCACTGAGGTGTCCTAGACTGTATCCCACCACTGAGGTGTCCTAGACTGTATCCCACCACTGAGAAGTCCTAGACTGTATCCACCACTGAGGTGTCCTAGACTGTATCCACCACTGAGGTGTCCTAGACTGTATCCACCACTGAGGTGTCCTAGACTGTATCCACCACTGAGGTGTCCTAGACTGTATCCACCACTGAGGTGTCCTAGACTGTATCCCACCACTGAGGTGTCCTAGACTGTATCCACCACTGAGGTGTCCTAGACTGTATCCCACCACTGAGGTGTCCTAGACTGTATCCCACCACTGAGGTGTCCTAGACTGTATCCACCACTGAGGTGTCCTAGACTGTATCCTATCACTGAGGTGTCCTAGACTGTATCCACCACTGAGGTGTCCTAGACTGTATCCACCACTGAGATGTCCTAGACTGTATCCACCACTGAGATGTCCTAGACTGTATCCACCACTGAGGTGTCCTAGACTGTATCCCACCACTGAGATGTCCTAGACTGTATCCACCACTGAGATGTCCTAGACTGTATCCACCACTGAGATGTCCTAGACTGTATCCACCACTGAGGTGTCCTAGACTGTATCCCACCACTGAGATGTCCTAGACTGTATCCCACCACTGAGGTGTCCTAGACTGTATCCCATCACTGAGGTGTCCTAGACAGTATCCACCACTGAGGTGTCCTAGACTGTATCCATCACTGAGGTGTCCTAGACTGTATCCCACCACTGAGGTGTCCTAGACTGTATCCCACCACTGAGGTGTCCTAGACTGTATCCCACCACTGAGGTGTCCTAGACTGTATCCCATCACTGAGGTGTCCTAGACTGTATCCCACCACTGAGGTGTCCTAGACTGTATCCCACCACTGAGGTGTCCTAGACTGTATCCACCTCTGAGATGTCCTAGACTGTATCCACCACTGAGGTGTCCTAGACTGTATCCCACCACTGAGGTGTCCTAGACTGTATCCACCTCTGAGATGTCCTAGACTGTATCCACCACTGAGGTGTCCTAGACTGTATCCCACCACTGAGGTGTCCTAGACTGTATCCCACCACTGAGGTGTCCTAGACTGTATCCCACCACTGAGGTGTCCTAGACTGTATCCCACCACTGAGGTGTCCTAGACTGTATCCCACCACTGAGGTGTCCTAGACTGTATCCCACCACTGAGGAGTCCTAGACTGTATCCCACCACTGAGGTGTCCTAGACTGTATCCCACCACTGAGGTGTCCTAGACTGTATCCACCTCTGAGATGTCCTAGACTGTATCCACCACTGAGGTGTCCTAGACTGTATCCCACCACTGAGGTGTCCTAGACTGTATCCCACCACTGAGATGTCCTAGACTGTATCCACCACTGAGGTGTCCTAGACTGTATCCCACCACTGAGGTGTCCTAGACTGTATCCACCTCTGAGATGTCCTAGACTGTATCCACCACTGAGGTGTCCTAGACTGTATCCCACCACTGAGGTGTCCTAGACTGTATCCCACCACTGAGGTGTCCTAGACTGTATCCCACCACTGAGGTGTCCTAGACTGTATCCACCACTGAGATGTCCTAGACTGTATCCCACCACTGAGGTGTCCTAGACTGTATCCCACCACTGAGGTGTCCTAGACTGTATCCCACCACTGAGGTGTCCTAGACTGTATCCCACCACTGAGGTGTCCTAGACTGTATCCCACCACTGAGGTGTCCTAGACGGTATCCCACCACTGAGGTGTCCTAGACGGTATCCCACCACTGAGGTGTCCTAGACTGTATCCCACCACTGAGGTGTCCTAGACTGTATCCACCACTGAGGTGTCCTAGACGGTATCCCACCACTGAGGTGTCCTAGACGGTATCCCACCACTGAGGTGTCCTAGACGGTATCCCACCACTGAGGTGTCCTAGACTGTATCCACCACTGAGGTGTCCTAGACTGTATCCCACCACTGAGGTGCCCTAGACTGTATCCCACCACTGAGGTGTCCTAGACTGTATCCCACCACTGAGGTGTCCTAGACTGTATCCCACCACTGAGGTGTCCTAGACTGTATCCACCACTGAGGAGTCCTAGACTGTATCCCAACACTGAGGTGTCCTAGACTGTATCCACCACTGAGGTGTCCTAGACTGTATCCATCACTGAGGAGTCCTAGACTGTATCCCACCACTGAGGTGTCCTAGACTGTATCCACCACTGAGGTGTCCTAGACTGTATCCCACCACTGAGGTGCCCTAGACTGTATCCACCACTGAGGTGTCCTAGACTGTATCCCACCACTGAGGTGTCCTAGACTGTATCCCACCACTGAGGTGTCCTAGACTGTATCCCACCACTGAGGTGTCCTAGACTGTATCCACCACTGAGGTGTCCTAGACTGTATCCCACCACTGAGGTGCCCTAGACTGTATCCACCACTGAGGTGTCCTAGACTGTATCCCACCACTGAGGTGTCCTAGACTGTATCCCACCACTGAGGTGTCCTAGACTGTATCCCACCACTGAGGTGTCCTAGACTGTATCCCACCACTGAGGTGTCCTAGACTGTATCCCACCACTGAGGTGTCCTAGACTGTATCCACCACTGAGGTGTCCTAGACTGTATCCCACCACTGAGGTGTCCTAGACTGTATCCCACCACTGAGGTGTCCTAGACTGTATCCACCACTGAGGTGTCCTAGACTGTATCCCACCACTGAGGTGTCCTAGACTGTATCCCACCACTGAGGTGTCCTAGACTGTATCCACCTCTGAGATGTCCTAGACTGTATCCACCACTGAGGTGTCCTAGACTGTATCCCACCACTGAGGTGCCCTAGACTGTATCCCACCACTGAGGTGTCCTAGACTGTATCCCACCACTGAGGTGTCCTAGACTGTATCCCACCACTGAGGTGTCCTAGACTGTATCCCACCACTGAGGTGTCCTAGACTGTATCCCACCACTGAGGTGTCCTAGACTGTATCCACCACTGAGGTGTCCTAGACTGTATCCCACCACTGAGGTGTCCTAGACTGTATCCCACCACTGAGGTGTCCTAGACTGTATCCACCACTGAGGTGTCCTAGACTGTATCCCACCACTGAGGTGTCCTAGACTGTATCCCACCACTGAGGTGTCCTAGACTGTATCCACCTCTGAGATGTCCTAGACTGTATCCACCACTGAGGTGTCCTAGACTGTATCCCACCACTGAGGTTTCCTAGACTGTATCCACCTCTGAGATGTCCTAGACTGTATCCACCACTGAGGTGTCCTAGACTGTATCCCACCACTGAGGTGTCCTAGACTGTATCCCACCACTGAGGTGTCCTAGACTGTATCCCATCACTGAGGTGTCCTAGACTGTATCCCACCACTGAGGTGTCCTAGACTGTATCCACCACTGAGGTGTCCTATACTGTATCCCATCACTGAGGTGTCCTAGACTGTATCCCACCACTGAGGTGTCCTAGACTGTATCTTACCACTGAGGTGTCCTAGACTGTATCCACCACTGAGGTGTCCTAGACTGTATCTTACCAGTGAGGTGTCCTGGACTGTATCCCACCACTGAGGTGTCCTAGACTGTATCCCACCACTGAGGTGTCCTAGACTGTATCCCACCACTGAGGTGTCCTAGACTGTATCCCACCACTGAGGTGTCCTAGACTGTATCCCACCACTGAGGTGTCCTAGACGGTATCCCACCACTGAGGTGTCCTAGACGGTATCCCACCACTGAGGTGTCCTAGACTGTATCCCACCACTGAGGTGTCCTAGACTGTATCCACCACTGAGGTGTCCTAGACTGTATCCCACCACTGAGGTGTCCTAGACGGTATCCCACCACTGAGGTGTCCTAGACGGTATCCCACCACTGAGGTGTCCTAGACTGTATCCACCACTGAGGTGTCCTAGACTGTATCCCCCACTGAGCTGTCCTAGACTGTATCCCACCACTGAGGTGTCCTAGACTGTATCCCACCACTGAGCTGTCCTAGACTGTATCCCACCACTGAGGTGTCCTAGACTGTATCCCACCACTGAGGTGTCCTAGACTGTATCCCCCACTGAGCTGTCCTAGACTGTATCCACCACTGAGGTGTCCTATACTGTATCCACAACTGATGTGTCCTAGACTGTATCCACTACTGAGGTGTCCTAGACTGTATCCTACCACTGAGGTGTCCTAGACTGTATCCCACCACTGAGGTGTCCTAGACTGTATCCCACCACTGAGGTGTCCTAGACTGTATCCACCACTGAGTTGTCCTAGACTGTATCCACCACTGACGTGTCCTAGACTATATCCCACCACTGAGGTGTCCTAGACTGTATCCCACCACTGAGGTGTCCTAGACTGTATCCCTCCACTGAGGTGTCCTAGACCGTATCCACCACTGAGTTGTCCTAGACTGTATCCACCACTGACGTGTCCTAGACTATATCCCACCACTGAGGTGTCCTAGACTGTATCCACCACTGAGGTGTCCTAGACTGTATCCCTCCACTGAGGTGTCCTAGACCGTATCCACCACTGAGGTGTCCTAGACTGTATCCTACCACTGAGGTGTCCTAGACTGTATCCACCACTGAGGTGTCCTAGACTGTATCCACCACTGAGGTGTCCTAGACTGTATCCCACCACTGAGGTGTCCTAGACTGTACCCCACCACTGAGGTGTCCTAGACTGTATCCACCACTGAGGTGTCCTAGACTGTATCCCATCACTGAGGTGTCCTACACTGTATCCCACCCCTGAGGTGTCCTAGACTGTATCCCATCACTGAGGTGTCCTAGACTGTATCCACCACTGAGGTGTCCTAAACTGGATCCCACCACTGAGGTGTCCTAGACTGTATCCCACCACTGAGGTGTCCTAGACTGTATCCACCACTGAGATGTCCTAGACTGTATCCACCACTGAGGTGTCCTAGACTGTATCCACCACTGAGGTGTCCTAGACTGTATCCACCACTGAGATGTCCTAGACTGTATCCACCACTGAGGTGTCCTAGACTGTATCCACCACTGAGGTGTCCTAGACTGTATCCACCACTGAG
Source organism: Engystomops pustulosus (assembly GCF_040894005.1). Classification (NCBI taxonomy): domain Eukaryota; kingdom Metazoa; phylum Chordata; class Amphibia; order Anura; family Leptodactylidae; genus Engystomops; species Engystomops pustulosus. The sequence goes on from NC_092412.1 coordinate 886,295, forward strand.
ATGTCCTTGACTGTATCCCACCACTGAGGTGTCCTAGACTGTATCCCCCACTGAGCTGTCCTAGACTGTATCCACCACTGAGGTGTCCTATACTGTATCCACAACTGATGTGTCCTAGACTGTATCCACTACTGAGGTGTCCTAGACTTTATCCACCACTGAGGAGTCCTAGACTGTATCCCACCACTGAGGTGTCCTAGACTGTATCCACCACTGAGGAGTCCTAGACTGTATCCACCACTGACGTGTCCTAGACTGTATCCACCACTGAGATGTCCTAGACTGTATCCCACCACTGAGGTGTCCTAGACTGTATCCCACCACTGAAGTGTCCTAGACTGTATCCCACCACTGAGGTGTCCTAGACTGTATCCCACCACTGAGGTGTCCTAGACTGTATCCCACCACTGAGGTGTCCTAGACTGTATCCCACCAATGAGGTGTCCTAGACTGTATCCCACCACTGAGGTGTCCTAGACTGTATCCACCACTGAAGTATACTAGACTGTATCCCACCACTGAGGTGTCCTAGACTGTATCCACCACTGAGGTGTCCTAGACTGTATCCCACCACTGAGGTGTCCTAGACTGTATCCACCACTGAGGTGTCCTAGACTGTATCCACCACTGAGGTTTCCTAGACTGTATCCCCCACTGAGGTGTCCTAGTCTGTATCCACCACTGAGGTGTCCTAGACTGTATCCCACCACTGAGGTGTCCTAGACTGTATCCCACCACTGAGGTGTCCTAGACTGTATCCCACCACTGAGGTGTCCTAGACTGTATCCCCCACTGAGGTGTCCTAGACTGTATCCCCCACTGAGCTGTCCTAGACTGTATCCCACCACTGAGGTGTCCTAGACTGTATCCCCCACTGAGCTGTCCTAGACTGTATCCACCACTGAGGTGTCCTATACTGTATCCACAAGTGATGTGTCCTAGACTGTATCCACTACTGAGGTGTCCTAGACTGTATCCCACCACTGAGGTGTCCTAGACTGTATCCACCACTGAGGTGTCCTATACTGTATCCACAACTGATGTGTCCTAGACTGTATCCACTACTGAGGTGTCCTAGACTGTATCCCACCACTGAGGTGTCCTAGACTGTATCCACCACTGAGTTGTCCTAGACTGTATCCACCACTGACGTGTCCTAAACTATATCCCACCACTGAGGTGTTCTAGACTGTATCCACCACTGAGGTGTCCTAGACTGTATCCCTCCACTGAGGTGTCCTAGACCGTATCCACCACTGAGGTGTCCTAGACTGTATCCTACCACTGAGGTGTCCTAGACTGTATCCACCACTGAGGTGTCCTAGACTGTATCCACCACTGAGGTGTCCTAGACTGTATCCCACCACTGAGGTGTCCTAGACTGTACCCCACCACTGAGGTGTCCTAGACTGTATCCACCACTGAGGTGTCCTAGACTGTATCCCACCACTGAGGTGTCCTACACTGTATCCCACCACTGAGGTGTCCTAGACTGTATCCCATCACTGAGGTGTCCTAGACTGTATCCACCACTGAGGTGTCCTAGACTGGATCCCACCACTGAGGTGTCCTAGACTGTATCCCACCACTGAGGTGTCCTAGACTGTATCCACCACTGAGATGTCCTAGACTGTATCCACCACTGAGGTGTCCTAGACTGTATCCACCACTGAGGTGTCCTAGACTGTATCCACCACTGAGATGTCCTTGACTGTATCCCACCACTGAGGTGTCCTAGACTGTATCCACCACTGAGGTGTCCTAGACTGTATCCACCACTGAGGTGTCCTAGACTGTATCCACCACTGAGGTGTCCTAGACTGTATCCACCACTGAGGAGTCCTAGACTGTATCCCACCACTGAGGTGTCCTAGACTGTATCCACCACTGAGGAGTCCTAGACTGTATCCACCACTGAGGTGTCCTAGACTGTATCCACCACTGAGATGTTCTAGACTGTATCCCACCACTGAGGTGTCCTAGACTGTATCCCACCACTGAAGTGTCCTAGACTGTATCCCACCGCTGAGGTGTCCTAGACTGTATCCCACCACTGAGGTGTCCTAGACTGTATCCCACCACTGAGGTGTCCTAGACTGTATCCCACCACTGAGGTGTCCTAGACTGTATCCCACCACTGAGGTGTCCTAGACTGTATCCACCACTGAAGTATACTAGACTGTATCCCACCACTGAGGTGTCCTAGACTGTATCCACCACTGAGGTGTCCTAGAATGTATCCCACCACTGAGGTGTCCTAGACTGTATCCACCACTGAGGTGTCCTAGACTGTATCCACCACTGAGGTGTCCTAGATTGCATCCCAACACTGAGGTGTCCTAGACTGTATCCCACCACTGAGGTGTCCTAGACTGTATCCACCACTGAGGTGTCCTAGACTGTATCCCACCACTGAGGTGTCCTAGACTGTATCCACCACTGAGTTGTCCTAGACTGTATCCCACAACTGAGGTGTCCTAGACTGTATCCACCACTGAGGTGTCCTAGACTGTATCCCACCACTGAGGTGTCCTAGACTGTATCCCACCACTGAGGTGTCCTAGACTGTATCCCACCACTGAGGTGTCCTGGACTGTATCCCACCACTGAGGTGTCCTAGACTGTATCCCACCACTGAGGTGTCCTAGACTGTATCCCACCACTGAGGTGTCCTAGACTGTATCCCACCACTGAGGTGTCCTAGACTGTATCCACCACTAAGGTGTCCTAGACTGTATCCCACCACTGAGGTGTCCTAGACTGTATCCCACCACTGAGGTGTCCTAGACTGTATCCACCACTGAGGTGTCCTAGACTGTATCCCACCACTGAGGTGTCCTAGACTGTATCCCACCACTGAGGTGTCCTAGACTTTATCCCACCACTGAGGTGTCCTAGACTGTATCCCACCACTGAGGTGTCCTAGACTGTATCCACCACTGAGGTGTCCTAGACTGTATCCCACCACTGAGGTGTCCTAGACTGTATCCCACCACTGAGGTGTCCTAGACTGTATCCACCACTGAGGTGTCCTAGACTGTAACCCACCACTGAGTTGTCCTAGACTGTATCCCACCACTGAGGTGTCCTAGACTGTATCCACCACTGAGGTGTCCTAGACTGTATTCACCACTGAGGTGTCCTAGACTGTATCCCACCCCTGAGGTGTCCTAGACTGTATCCACCACTGAGGTGTCCTAGACTGTATCCCACCACTGAGGTGTCCTAGACTGTATCCCACCACTGAGGTGTCCTAGACTGTATCCCACCACTGAGGTGTCCTAGACTGTATCCCACCACTGAGGTGTCCTAGACTGTATCCCACCACTGAGATGTCCTAGACTGTATCCCACCACTGAGGTGTCCTAGACTGTATCCACCACTGAGGTGTCCTAGACTGTATCCACCACTGAGATGTCCTAGACTGTATCCACCACTGAGGTGTCCTAGACTGTATCCACCACTGAGATGTCCTAGACTGTATCCCACCACTGAGGTGTCCTAGACTGTATCCACCACTGAGGTGTCCTAGACTGTATCCACCACTGAGGTGTCCTAGACTGTATCCACCACTAAGGTGTCCTAGACTGTATCCACCACTAAGGTGTCCTAGACTGTATCCCACCACTGAGATGTCCTAGACTGTATCCCACCACTGAGGTGTCCGAGACTGTATCCCACCACTGAGATGTCCTAGACTGTATCCCACCACTGAGGTGTCCTAGACTGTATCCACCACTGAGGTGTCCTAGACTGTATCCACCACTGAGGTGTCCTAGACTGTATCCACCACTGAGATGTCCTAGACTGTATCCACCACTAAGGTGTCCTAGACTGTATCCACCACTAAGGTGTCCTAGACTGTATCCCACCACTGAGGTGTCCTAGACTGTATCCCACCACTGAGGTGTCCTAGACTGTATCCACCACTGAAGAGTCCTAGACTGTATCCACCACTGAGGTGTCCTAGACTGTATCCCACCACTGAGGTGTCCTAGACTGTATCCCACCACTGAGGTGTCCTAGACTGTATCCCACCACTGAGGTGTCCTAGACTGTATCCATCACTGAGGTGTCCTAAACTGTATCCACCACTGAGGTGTCCTAGACTGTATCCACCACTGAGGTGTCCTAGACTGTATCCCACCACTGAGGTGTCCTAGACTGTATCCACCACTGAGGTGTCCTACACTGTATCCCACCACTGAGGTGTCCTAGACTGTATCCCACCACTGAGGTGTCCTAGACTGTATCCACCACTGAGGTGTCCAAGACTGTATCCTCCACTGAGGTGTCCTAGACTGTATCCCACCACTGAGGTGTCCTAGACTGTATCCCACCACTGAGGTGTCCTAGACTGTATCCCACCACTGAGGTGTCCTAGACTGTATCCACCACTGAGGTGTCCAAGACTGTATCCTCCACTGAGGTGTCCTAAACTGTATCCCACCACTGAGATGTCCTAGACTGTATCCACCACTGAGGTGTCCAAGACTGTATCCCATCACTGAGGTGTCCTAGACTGTATCCCACCACTGAGGTGTCCTACACTGTATCCCACCACTGAGGTGTCCTACACTGTATCCCACCACTGAGGTGTCCTAGACTGTATCCCACCACTGAGGTGTCCTAGACTGTATCCACCACTGAGGTGTCCAAGACTGTATCCTCCACTGAGGTGTCCTAAACTGTATCCCACCACTGAGGTGTCCTAGACTGTAACCCACCACTGAGGTGTCCTAGACTGTATCCCACCACTGAGGTGTCCTAGACTGTATCCCACCACTGAGGTGTCCTAGACTGTATCCACCACTGAGGTGTCCAAGACTGTATCCTCCACTGAGGTGTCCTAGACTGTATCCACCACTGAGGTGTCCTAGACTGTATCCACCACTGAGGTGTCCTAGACTGTATCCACCACTGAGGTGTCCTAGACTGTATCCCACCACTGAGGTGTCCTAGACTGTATCCATCACTGAGGTGTCCTAGAATGTACCCCACCACTGAGGTGTCCTAGACTGTATCCCACCGCTGAGGTGTCCTAGACTGTATCCATCACTGAGGTGTCCTAGAATGTACCCCACCACTAATGTGTCCTAGACTGTATCCCACCACTGAGGTGTCCTAGACTGTATCCACCACTGAGATGTCCTAGACTGTATCCCACCACTGAGGTGTCCTAGACTGTATCCCACCACTGAGGTGTCCTAGACTGTATCCCACCACTGAGGTGTCCTAGACTGTATCCCACCACTGAGGTGTCCTAGACTGTATCCCACCACTGAGGTGTCCTAGACTGTATCCACCACTGAGGTGTCCTAGACTGTATCCCACCACTGAGGTGGCCTAGACTGTATCCACCACTGAGGTGTCCTAGACTATATCCCACCACTAAGGTGTCGTAGACTGTATCCACCACTGAGGTGTCCTAGACTGTATCCACCACTGAGGTGTCCTAGACTGTATCCCACCACTGAGGTGTCCTAGACTGTATCCACCACTGAGGTGTCCTAGACTGTATCCACCACTGAGGTGTCCTAGACTGTATCCCACCACTGAGAAGTCCTAGACTGTATCCACCACTGAGGTGTCCTAGACTGTATCCACCACTGAGGTGTCCTAGACTGTATCCATCACTGAGGTGTCCTAGAATGTATCCACCACTGAGGTGTCCTAGACTGTATCCACCACTGAGGTGTCCTAGACTGTATCCCACCACTGAGGTGTCCAAGACTGTATCCCACCACTGAGGTGTCCTAGACGGTATCCCACCATTGAGGTGTCTTAGACTGTATCCACCACTGAGGTGTCCTAGACTATATCCCACCACTGAGGTGTCCTAGACTGTATCCACCACTGAGGTGTCCTAGACTGTATCCACCACTGAGGTGTCCTAGACTGTATCCACCACTGAGGTGTCCTAGACTGTATCCACCACTGAGGTGTCCTAGACTGTATCCACCACTGAGGTGTCCTAGACTGTATCCACCACTGAGGTGTCCTAGACCGTATCCACCACTGAGGTGTCCTAGACTGTATCCCACCATTGAGGTGTCCTAGACTATATCCCACCACTGAGGTGTCCTAGACTGTATCCACCACTGAGGTGTCCTAGACTGTATCCACCACTGAGGTGTCCTAGACTGTATCCACCACTGAGGTGTCCTAGACTGTATCCACCACTGAGGTGTCCTAGACTGTATCCACCACTGAGGTGTCCTACACTGTATCCCACCACTGAGGTGTCCTAGACTGTATCCATCACTGAGGTGTCCTAGAATGTACCCACCACTGAGGTGTCCTAGACTGTATCCACCACTGAGGTGTCCTAGACTGTATCCACCACTGAGGTGTCCTAGACTGTATCCCACCACTGAGGTGTCCTAGATTGTATCCACCACGGAGGTGTCCTACACTGTATCCCACCACTGAGCCGTCCTAGACTGTATCCATCACTGAGGTGTCCTAGAATGTATCCACCACTGAGGTGTCCTAGACTGTATCCACCACTGAGGTGTCCTAGACTGTATCCACCACTGAGGTGTCCTAGACTGTATCCCACCATTGAGGTGTCCTAGACTGTATCCACCACTGAGGTGTCCTAGACTGTATCCCACCACTGAGGTGTCCTAGACTGTATCCACCACTGAGGTGTCCTAGACTGTATCCCACCACTGAGGTGTCCTAGACTGTATCCACCACTGAGGTGTCCTAGACTGTATCCATCACTGAGGTGTCCTAGACTGTATCCCACCACTGAGGTGTCCTAGACTGTATCCACCACTGAGGTGTCCTAGACTGTATCCATCACTGAGGTGTCCTAGAATGTATCCACCACTGAGGTGTCCTAGACTGTATCCACCACTGAGGTGTCCTAGACTGTATCCACCACTGAGGTGTCCTAGACTGTATCCCACCATTGAGGTGTCCTAGACTGTATCCACCACTGAGGTGTCCTAGACTGTATCCCACCACTGAGGTGTCCTAGATTGTATCCACCACGGAGGTGTCCTACACTGTATCCCACCACTGAGCTGTCCTAGACTGTATCCATCACTGAGGTGTCCTAGAATGTATCCACCACTGAGGTGTCCTAGACTGTATCCACCACTGAGGTGTCCTAGACTGTATCCACCACTGAGGTGTCCTAGACTGTATCCCACCATTGAGGTGTCCTAGACTGTATCCACCACTGAGGTGTCCTAGACTGTATCCCACCACTGAGGTGTCCTAGACTGTATCCACCACTGAGGTGTCCTAGACTGTATCCCACCACTGAGGTGTCCTAGACTGTATCCACCACTGAGGTGTCCTAGACTGTATCCATCACTGAGGTGTCCTAGACTGTATCCCACCACTGAGGTGTCCTAGACTGTATCCACCACTGAGGTGTCCTAGACTGTATCCATCACTGAGGTGTCCTAGAATGTATCCACCACTGAGGTGTCCTAGACTGTATCCACCACTGAGGTGTCCTAGACTGTATCCACCACTGAGGTGTCCTAGACTGTATCCCACCATTGAGGTGTCCTAGACTGTATCCACCACTGAGGTGTCCTAGACTGTATCCCACCACTGATGTGTCCTAGACTGTATCCACCACTGAGGTGTCCTAGACTGTTTACATCACTGAGGTGTCCTAGAATGTATCCCACCACTGAGGTGTCCTAGACTGTATCCACCACTGAAGTGTCCTAGACTGTTTCCACCACTGAGGTGTCCTAGACTGTATCCACCACTGAGGTGTCCCACACTGTATCCCACCACTGAGGTGTCCTTGAATGTATCCCACCACTGAGGTGTCCTAGACTGTATCCATCACTGAGGTGTCCTAGAATGTACCCACCACTGAGGTGTCCTAGACTGTATCCACCACTGAGGTGTCCTAGACTGTATCCACCACTGAGGTGTCCTAGACTGTATCCCACCATTGAGGTGTCCTAGACTGTATCCACCACTGAGGTGTCCTAGACTGTATCCACCACTGAGGTGTCCTAGACTGTATCCCACCACTGAGGTGTCCTAGACTGTATCCACCACTGAGGTGTCCTACACTGTATCCCAACACTGAGCTGTCCTAGACTGTATCCACCACTGAGGTGTCCTAGACTGTATCCACCACTGAGGTGTCCTAGACTGTATCCACCACTGAGGTGTCCTAGACTGTATCCCACCACTGAGGTGCCCTAGACTGTATCCCACCACTGAGGTGTCCTAGACTGTATCCCACCACTGAGGTGTCCTAGACTGTATCCCACCACTGAGGTGTCCTAGACTGTATCCACCACTGAGGAGTCCTAGACTGTATCCCAACACTGAGGTGTCCTAGACTGTATCCACCACTGAGGTGTCCTAGACTGTATCCATCACTGAGGTGTCCTAGACTGTATCCCACCACTGAGGTGCCCTAGACTGTATCCTACCACTGAGGTGTCCTAGACTGTATCCCACCACTGAGGTGTCCTAGACTGTATCCCACCACTGAGGTGTCCTAGACTGTATCCCACCACTGAGGTGTCCTAGACTGTATCCCACCACTGAGGTGTCCTAGACTGTATCCCACCACTGAGGTGTCCTAAAATGTATCCCCCACTGAGGTGTCCTAGACTGTATCCCCCACTGAGCTGTCCTAGACTGTATCCCACCACTGAGGTGTCCTATACTGTATCCACAACTGATGTGTCCTAGACTGTATCCACTACTGAGGTGTCCTAGACTGTATCCTACCACTGAGGTGTCCTAGACTGTATCCCACCACTGAGGTGTCCTAGACTGTATCCCACCACTGAGGTGTCCTAGACTGTATCCACCACTGAGTTGTCCTAGACTGTATCCACCACTGACGTGTCCTAGACTATATCCCACCACTGAGGTGTCCTAGACTGTATCCCACCACTGAGGTGTCCTAGACTGTATCCCTCCACTGAGGTGTCCTAGACCGTATCCACCACTGAGTTGTCCTAGACTGTATCCACCACTGACGTGTCCTAGACTATATCCCACCACTGAGGTGTCCTAGACTGTATCCACCACTGAGGTGTCCTAGACTGTATCCCTCCACTGAGGTGTCCTAGACCGTATCCACCACTGAGGTGTCCTAGACTGTATCCTACCACTGAGGTGTCCTAGACTGTATCCACCACTGAGGTGTCCTAGACTGTATCCACCACTGAGGTGTCCTAGACTGTATCCCACCACTGAGGTGTCCTAGACTGTACCCCACCACTGAGGTGTCCTAGACTGTATCCACCACTGAGGTGTCCTAGACTGTATCCCATCACTGAGGTGTCCTACACTGTATCCCACCACTGAGGTGTCCTAGACTGTATCCCATCACTGAGGTGTCCTAGACTGTATCCACCACTGAGGTGTCCTAAACTGGATCCCACCACTGAGGTGTCCTAGACTGTATCCCACCACTGAGGTGTCCTAGACTGTATCCACCACTGAGATGTCCTAGACTGTATCCACCACTGAGGTGTCCTAGACTGTATCCACCACTGAGGTGTCCTAGACTGTATCCACCACTGAGATGTCCTTGACTGTATCCCACCACTGAGGTGTCCTAGACTGTATCCCACCACTGAGGTGTCCTAGACTGTATCCCACCACTGAGGTGTCCTAGACTGTATCCCACCACTGAGGTGTCCTAGACTGTATCCACCACTGAAGTATACTAGACTGTATCCCACCACTGAGGTGTCCTAGACTGTATCCACCACTGAGGTGTCCTAGACTGTATCCCACCACTGAGGTGTCCTAGACTGTATCCACCACTGAGGTGTCCTAGACTGTATCCACCACTGAGGTTTCCTAGACTGTATCCCCCACTGAGGTGTCCTAGTCTGTATCCACCACTGAGGTGTCCTAGACTGTATCCCACCACTGAGGTGTCCTAGACTGTATCCCACCACTGAGGTGTCCTAGACTGTATCCCACCACTGAGGTGTCCTAGACTGTATCCCCCACTGAGGTGTCCTAGACTGTATCCCCCACTGAGCTGTCCTAGACTGTATCCCACCACTGAGGTGTCCTAGACTGTATCCACCACTGAGGTGTCCTATACTGTATCCACAACTGATGTGTCCTAGACTGTATCCACTACTGAGGTGTCCTAGACTGTATCCCACCACTGAGGTGTCCTAGACTGTATCCACCACTGAGGTGTCCTATACTGTATCCACAACTGATGTGTCCTAGACTGTATCCACTACTGAGGTGTCCTAGACTGTATCCCACCACTGAGGTGTCCTAGACTGTATCCACCACTGAGTTGTCCTAGACTGTATCCACCACTGACGTGTCCTAGACTATATCCCACCACTGAGGTGTTCTAGACTGTATCCACCACTGAGGTGTCCTAGACTGTATCCCTCCACTGAGGTGTCCTAGACCGTATCCACCACTGAGGTGTCCTAGACTGTATCCTACCACTGAGGTGTCCTAGACTGTATCCACCACTGAGGTGACCTAGACTCTATCCACCACTGAGGTGTCCTAGACTGTATCCCACCACTGAGGTGTCCTAGACTGTACCCCACCACTGAGGTGTCCTAGACTGTATCCACCACAGAGGTGTCCTAGACTGTATCCCACCACTGAGGTGTCCTACACTGTATCCCACCACTGAGATGTCCTTGACTGTATCCCACCACTGAGGTGTCCTAGACTGTATCCACCACTGAGGTGTCCTAGATTGCATCCCAACACTGAGGTGTCCTAGACTGTATCCCACCACTGAGGTGTCCTAGACTGTATCCACCACTGAGGTGTCCTAGACTGTATCCCAACACTGAGGTGTCCTAGACTGTATCCACCACTGAGGTGTCCTAGACTGTATCCATCACTGAGGTGTCCTAGACTGTATCCCACCACTGAGGTGTCCTAGACTGTATCCCACCACTGAGGTGTCCTAGACTGTATCCCACCACTGAGGTGTCCTAGACTGTATCCCACCACTGAGGTGTCCTAGACTGTATCCACCACTGAGTTGTCCTAGACTGTATCCCACAACTGAGGTGTCCTAGACTGTATCCACCACTGAGGTGTCCTAGACTGTATCCCACCACTGAGGTGTCCTAGACTGTATCCCACCACTGAGGTGTCCTAGACTGTATCCCACCACTGAGGTGTCCTGGACTGTATCCCACCACTGAGGTGTCCTAGACTGTATCCCACCACTGAGGTGTCCTAGACTGTATCCCACCACTGAGGTGTCCTAGACTGTATCCACCACTAAGGTGTCCTAGACTGTATCCACCACTAAGGTGTCCTAGACTGTATCCCACCACTGAGGTGTCCTAGACTGTATCCCACCACTGAGGTGTCCTAGACTGTATCCACCACTGAGGTGTCCTAGACCAGTGATGGCAAACCTTTTAGAGGCCGAGTGCCCAAACTACAACATAGACCCGCTTATTTATCGCAAAGTGCCAACACAGAAATTTAATTTGTGATTTATACTCCCTTCTCTGTCACAGTTTTCATTGATACCAGCCCCTGAGGACACCAATACAGCAGAACATAATCCCAGGTAGAGCTGTCACTTTAAAATAGCTCTGTGCACAGCAAGTCCTGGGCTGTCTGGGACTGCAGGAAGATACCTGGAGTCATCTCTGGTGATGGCCTGAGTGCCCACAGAAAGGGCTCCGATTGCCACCTCTGGCACCAGTGCCATAGGTTAGCCATCACTGTCCTAGACTGTATCCCACCACTGAGGTGTCCTAGACTGTATCCCACCACTGAGGTGTCCTAGACTTTATCCCACCACTGAGGTGTCCTAGACTGTATCCCACCACTGAGGTGTCCTAGACTGTATCCACCACTGAGGTGTCCTAGACTGTATCCCACCACTGAGGTGTCCTAGACTGTATCCCACCACTGAGGTGTCCTAGACTGTATCCACCACTGAGGTGTCCTAGACTGTAACCCACCACTGAGTTGTCCTAGACTGTATCCCACCACTGAGGTGTCCTAGACTGTATCCACCACTGAGGTGTCCTAGACTGTATTCACCACTGAGGTGTCCTAGACTGTATCCCACCCCTGAGGTGTCCTAGACTGTATCCACCACTGAGGTGTCCTAGACTGTATCCCACCACTGAGGTGTCCTAGACTGTATCCCACCACTGAGGTGTCCTAGACTGTATCCCACCACTGAGGTGTCCTAGACTGTATCCCACCACTGAGGTGTCCTAGACTGTATCCCACCACTGAGATGTCCTAGACTGTATCCCACCACTGAGGTGTCCTAGACTGTATCCACCACTGAGATGTCCTAGACTGTATCCCACCACTGAGGTGTCCTAGACTGTATCCACCACTGAGGTGTCCTAGACTGTATCCACCACTGAGGTGTCCTAGACTGTATCCACCACTGAGATGTCCTAGACTGTATCCACCACTAAGGTGTCCTAGACTGTATCCACCACTAAGGTGTCCTAGACTGTATCCCACCACTGAGATGTCCTAGACTGTATCCCACCACTGAGGTGTCCTAGACTGTATCCCACCACTGAGATGTCCTAGACTGTATCCCACCACTGAGGTGTCCTAGACTGTATCCACCACTGAGGTGTCCTAGACTGTATCCACCACTGAGGTGTCCTAGACTGTATCCACCACTGAGATGTCCTAGACTGTATCCACCACTAAGGTGTCCTAGACTGTATCCACCACTAAGGTGTCCTAGACTGTATCCCACCACTGAGGTGTCCTAGACTGTATCCCACCACTGAGGTGTCCTAGACTGTATCCACCACTGAAGAGTCCTAGACTGTATCCACCACTGAGGTGTCCTAGACTGTATCCCACCACTGAGGTGTCCTAGACTGTATCCCACCACTGAGGTGTCCTAGACTGTATCCCACCACTGAGGTGTCCTAGACTGTATCCATCACTGAGGTGTCCTAAACTGTATCCACCACTGAGGTGTCCTAGACTGTATCCACCACTGAGGTGTCCTAGACTGTATCCCACCACTGAGGTGTCCTAGACTGTATCCACCACTGAGGTGTCCTAGACTGTATCCCACCACTGAGGTGTCCTACACTGTATCCCACCACTGAGGTGTCCTAGACTGTATCCCACCACTGAGGTGTCCTAGACTGTATCCACCACTGAGGTGTCCAAGACTGTATCCTCCACTGAGGTGTCCTAGACTGTATCCCACCACTGAGGTGTCCTAGACTGTATCCCACCACTGAGGTGTCCTAGACTGTATCCCACCACTGAGGTGTCCTAGACTGTATCCACCACTGAGGTGTCCAAGACTGTATTTTCCACTGAGGTGTCCTAAACTGTATCCCACCACTGAGATGTCCTAGACTGTATCCACCACTGAGGTGTCCAAGACTGTATCCCATCACTGAGGTGTCCTAGACTGTATCCCACCACTGAGGTGTCCTACACTGTATCCCACCACTGAGGTGTCCTAGACTGTATCCCACCACTGAGGTGTCCTAGACTGTATCCACCACTGAGGTGTCCAAGACTGTATCCTCCACTGAGGTGTCCTAAACTGTATCCCACCACTGAGGTGTCCTAGACTGTATCCCACCACTGAGGTGTCCTAGACTGTATCCCACCACTAAGGTGTCCTAGACTGTATCCCACCACTGAGGTGTCCTAGACTGTATCCACCACTGAGGTGTCCAAGACTGTATCCTCCACTGAGGTGTCCTAGACTGTATCCACCACTGAGGTGTCCTAGACTGTATCCACCACTGAGGTGTCCTAGACTGTATCCACCACTGAGGTGTCCTAGACTGTATCCCACCACTGAGGTGTCCTAGACTGTATCCATCACTGAGGTGTCCTAGACTGTATCCACCACTGAGGTGTCCTAGACTGTATCCCACCACTGAGGTGTCCTAGACTGTATCCATCACTGAGGTGTCCTAGACTGTATCCATCACTGAGGTGTCCTAGAATGTACCCCACCACTAATGTGTCCTAGACTGTATCCCACCACTGAGGTGTCCTAGACTGTATCCACCACTGAGATGTCCTAGACTGTATCCCACCACTGAGGTGTCCTAGACTGTATCCCACCACTGAGGTGTCCTAGACTGTATCCCACCACTGAGGTGTCCTAGACTGTATCCCACCACTGAGGTGTCCTAGACTGTATCCCACCACTGAGGTGTCCTAGACTGTATCCACCACTGAGGTGTCCTAGACTGTATCCCACCACTGAGGTGTCCTAGACTGTATCCACCACTGAGGTGTCCTAGACTATATCCCACCACTAAGGTGTCCTAGACTGTATCCACCACTGAGGTGTCCTAGACTGTATCCACCACTGAGGTGTCCTAGACTGTATCCCACCACTGAGGTGTCCTAGACTGTATCCACCACTGAGGTGTCCTAGACTGTATCCACCACTGAGGTGTCCTAGACTGTATCCCACCACTGAGAAGTCCTAGACTGTATCCACCACTGAGGTGTCCTAGACTGTATCCACCACTGAGGTGTCCTAGACTGTATCCATCACTGAGGTGTCCTAGAATGTATCCACCACTGAGGTGTCCTAGACTGTATCCACCACTGAGGTGTCCTAGACTGTATCCCACCACTGAGGTGTCCAAGACTGTATCCCACCACTGAGGTGTCCTAGACGGTATCCCACCATTGAGGTGTCTTAGACTGTATCCACCACTGAGGTGTCCTAGACTATATCCCACCACTGAGGTGTCCTAGACTGTATCCACCACTGAGGTGTCCTAGACTGTATCCACCACTGAGGTGTCCTAGACTGTATCCACCACTGAGGTGTCCTAGACTGTATCCACCACTGAGGTGTCCTAGACTGTATCCACCACTGAGGTGTCCTAGACTGTATCCACCACTGAGGTGTCCTAGACCGTATCCACCACTGAGGTGTCCTAGACTGTATCCCACCATTGAGGTGTCCTAGACTATATCCCACCACTGAGGTGTCCTAGACTGTATCCACCACTGAGGTGTCCTAGACTGTATCCACCACTGAGGTGTCCTAGACTGTATCCACCACTGAGGTGTCCTAGACTGTATCCACCACTGAGGTGTCCTACACTGTATCCCACCACTGAGGTGTCCTAGACTGTATCCATCACTGAGGTGTCCTAGAATGTACCCACCACTGAGGTGTCCTAGACTGTATCCACCACTGAGGTGTCCTAGACTGTATCCACCACTGAGGTGTCCTAGACTGTATCCCACCACTGAGGTGTCCTAGATTGTATCCACCACGGAGGTGTCCTACACTGTATCCCACCACTGAGCCGTCCTAGACTGTATCCATCACTGAGGTGTCCTAGAATGTATCCACCACTGAGGTGTCCTAGACTGTATCCACCACTGAGGTGTCCTAGACTGTATCCACCACTGAGGTGTCCTAGACTGTATCCCACCATTGAGGTGTCCTAGACTGTATCCACCACTGAGGTGTCCTAGACTGTATCCCACCACTGAGGTGTCCTAGACTGTATCCACCACTGAGGTGTCCTAGACTGTATCCCACCACTGAGGTGTCCTAGACTGTATCCACCACTGAGGTGTCCTAGACTGTATCCATCACTGAGGTGTCCTAGACTGTATCCCACCACTGAGGTGTCCTAGACTGTATCCACCACTGAGGTGTCCTAGACTGTATCCATCACTGAGGTGTCCTAGAATGTATCCACCACTGAGGTGTCCTAGACTGTATCCACCACTGAGGTGTCCTAGACTGTATCCACCACTGAGGTGTCCTAGACTGTATCCCACCATTGAGGTGTCCTAGACTGTATCCACCACTGAGGTGTCCTAGACTGTATCCCACCACTGAGGTGTCCTAGATTGTATCCACCACGGAGGTGTCCTACACTGTATCCCACCACTGAGCTGTCCTAGACTGTATCCATCACTGAGGTGTCCTAGAATGTATCCACCACTGAGGTGTCCTAGACTGTATCCACCACTGAGGTGTCCTAGACTGTATCCACCACTGAGGTGTCCTAGACTGTATCCCACCATTGAGGTGTCCTAGACTGTATCCACCACTGAGGTGTCCTAGACTGTATCCCACCACTGAGGTGTCCTAGACTGTATCCACCACTGAGGTGTCCTAGACTGTATCCCACCACTGAGGTGTCCTAGACTGTATCCACCACTGAGGTGTCCTAGACTGTATCCATCACTGAGGTGTCCTAGACTGTATCCCACCACTGAGGTGTCCTAGACTGTATCCACCACTGAGGTGTCCTAGACTGTATCCATCACTGAGGTGTCCTAGAATGTATCCACCACTGAGGTGTCCTAGACTGTATCCACCACTGAGGTGTCCTAGACTGTATCCACCACTGAGGTGTCCTAGACTGTATCCCACCATTGAGGTGTCCTAGACTGTATCCACCACTGAGGTGTCCTAGACTGTATCCCACCACTGATGTGTCCTAGACTGTATCCACCACTGAGGTGTCCTAGACTGTTTACATCACTGAGGTGTCCTAGAATGTATCCCACCACTGAGGTGTCCTAGACTGTATCCACCACTGAAGTGTCCTAGACTGTTTCCACCACTGAGGTGTCCTAGACTGTATCCACCACTGAGGTGTCCCACACTGTATCCCACCACTGAGGTGTCCTTGACTGTATCCCACCACTGAGGTGTCCTAGACTGTATCCATCACTGAGGTGTCCTAGAATGTACCCACCACTGAGGTGTCCTAGACTGTATCCACCACTGAGGTGTCCTAGACTGTATCCACCACTGAGGTGTCCTAGACTGTATCCCACCATTGAGGTGTCCTAGACTGTATCCACCACTGAGGTGTCCTAGACTGTATCCACCACTGAGGTGTCCTAGACTGTATCCCACCACTGAGGTGTCCTAGACTGTATCCACCACTGAGGTGTCCTACACTGTATCCCAACACTGAGCTGTCCTAGACTGTATCCACCACTGAGGTGTCCTAGACTGTATCCACCACTGAGGTGTCCTAGACTGTATCCACCACTGAGGTGTCCTAGACTGTATCCCACCACTGAGGTGCCCTAGACTGTATCCCACCACTGAGGTGTCCTAGACTGTATCCCACCACTGAGGTGTCCTAGACTGTATCCCACCACTGAGGTGTCCTAGACTGTATCCACCACTGAGGAGTCCTAGACTGTATCCCAACACTGAGGTGTCCTAGACTGTATCCACCACTGAGGTGTCCTAGACTGTATCCATCACTGAGGTGTCCTAGACTGTATCCCACCACTGAGGTGCCCTAGACTGTATCCTACCACTGAGGTGTCCTAGACTGTATCCCACCACTGAGGTGTCCTAGACTGTATCCCACCACTGAGGTGTCCTAGACTGTATCCCACCACTGAGGTGTCCTAGACTGTATCCCACCACTGAGGTGTCCTAGACTGTATCCACCACTGAGGTGTCCTAGACTGTATCCCACCACTGAGGTGTCCTAGACTGTATCCCACCACTGAGGTGTCCTAGACTGTATCCACCACTGAGGTGTCCTAGACTGTATCCACCACTGAGGTGTCCTAGACTGTATCCCACCACTGAGGTGTCCTAGACTGTATCCCACCACTGAGGTGTCCTAGACTGTATCCACCTCTGAGATGTCCTAGACTGTATCCACCACTGAGGTGTCCTAGACTGTATCCCACCACTGAGGTGTCATAGACTGTATCCACCTCTGAGATGTCCTAGACTGTATCCACCACTGAGGTGTCCTAGACTGTATCCCACCACTGAGGTGTCCTAGACTGTATCCCACCACTGAGGTGTCCTAGACTGTATCCCATCACTGAGGTGTCCTAGACTGTATCCCACCACTGAGGTGTCCTAGACTGTATCCACCACTGAGGTGTCCTATACTGTATCCCATCACTGAGGTGTCCTAGACTGTATCCCACCACTGAGGTGTCCTAGACTGTATCCACCACTGAGGTGTCCTAGACTGTATCCCACCACTGAGGTGTCCTAGACTGTATCCCACCACTGAGGTGTCCTAGACTGTATCCCACCACTGAGGTGTCCTAGACTGTATCCCACCACTGAGGTGTCCTAGACTGTATCCACCACTGAGGTGTCCTAGACTGTATCCACCACTGAGGTGTCCTAGACTGTATCCCACCACTGCGGTGTCCTAGACTGTATCCACCACTGAGGTGTCCTAGACTGTATCCCACCACTGAGGTGTCCTAGACTGTATCCCACCACTGAGGTGTCCTAGACTGTATCCACCACTGAGATGTCCTAGACTGTATCCCACCACTGAGGTGTCCTAGACTGTATCCCACCACTGAGGTGTCCTAGACTGTATCCCACCACTGAGGTGTCCTAGACTGTATCCCACCACTGAGGTGTCCTAGACTGTATCCCACCACTGAGGTGTCCTAGACGGTATCCCACCACTGAGGTGTCCTAGACGGTATCCCACCACTGAGGTGTCCTAGACTGTATCCCACCACTGAGGTGTCCTAGACTGTATCCCACCACTGAGGTGTCCTAGACTGTATCCCACCACTGAGGTGTCCTAGACTGTATCCACCACTGAGGTGTCCTAGACTGTATCCCACCACTGAGGTGTCCTAGACGGTATCCCACCACTGAGGTGTCCTAGACGGTATCCCACCACTGAGGTGTCCTAGACTGTATCCACCACTGAGGTGTCCTAGACTGTATCCCCCACTGAGCTGTCCTAGACTGTATCCCACCACTGAGGTGTCCTAGACTGTATCCCACCACTGAGGTGTCCTAGACTGTATCCCACCACTGAGGTGTCCTAAAATGTATCCCCCACTGAGGTGTCCTAGACTGTATCCCCCACTGAGCTGTCCTAGACTGTATCCCACCACTGAGGTGTCCTATACTGTATCCACAACTGATGTGTCCTAGACTGTATCCACTACTGAGGTGTCCTAGACTGTATCCTACCACTGAGGTGTCCTAGACTGTATCCCACCACTGAGGTGTCCTAGACTGTATCCCACCACTGAGGTGTCCTAGACTGTATCCACCACTGAGTTGTCCTAGACTGTATCCACCACTGACGTGTCCTAGACTATATCCCACCACTGAGGTGTCCTAGACTGTATCCCACCACTGAGGTGTCCTAGACTGTATCCCTCCACTGAGGTGTCCTAGACCGTATCCACCACTGAGTTGTCCTAGACTGTATCCACCACTGACGTGTCCTAGACTATATCCCACCACTGAGGTGTCCTAGACTGTATCCACCACTGAGGTGTCCTAGACTGTATCCCTCCACTGAGGTGTCCTAGACCGTATCCACCACTGAGGTGTCCTAGACTGTATCCTACCACTGAGGTGTCCTAGACTGTATCCACCACTGAGGTGTCCTAGACTGTATCCACCACTGAGGTGTCCTAGACTGTATCCCACCACTGAGGTGTCCTAGACTGTACCCCACCACTGAGGTGTCCTAGACTGTATCCACCACTGAGGTGTCCTAGACTGTATCCCATCACTGAGGTGTCCTACACTGTATCCCACCACTGAGGTGTCCTAGACTGTATCCCATCACTGAGGTGTCCTAGACTGTATCCACCACTGAGGTGTCCTAAACTGGATCCCACCACTGAGGTGTCCTAGACTGTATCCCACCACTGAGGTGTCCTAGACTGTATCCACCACTGAGATGTCCTAGACTGTATCCACCACTGAGGTGTCCTAGACTGTATCCACCACTGAGGTGTCCTAGACTGTATCCACCACTGAGATGTCCTTGACTGTATCCCACCACTGAGGTGTCCTAGACTGTATCCACCACTGAGGTGTCCTAGACTGTATCCACCACTGAGGTGTCCTAGACTGTATCCACCACTGAGGTGTCCTAGACTGTATCCCACCACTGAGGTGTCCTAGACTGTATCCCACCACTGAGGTGTCCTAGACTGTATCCCACCACTGAGGTGTCCTAGACTGTATCCCACCACTGAGGTGTCCTAGACTGTATCCACCACTGAAGTATACTAGACTGTATCCCACCACTGAGGTGTCCTAGACTGTATCCACCACTGAGGTGTCCTAGACTGTATCCCACCACTGAGGTGTCCTAGACTGTATCCACCACTGAGGTGTCCTAGACTGTATCCACCACTGAGGTTTCCTAGACTGTATCCCCCACTGAGGTGTCCTAGTCTGTATCCACCACTGAGGTGTCCTAGACTGTATCCCACCACTGAGGTGTCCTAGACTGTATCCCACCACTGAGGTGTCCTAGACTGTATCCCACCACTGAGGTGTCCTAGACTGTATCCCCCACTGAGGTGTCCTAGACTGTATCCCCCACTGAGCTGTCCTAGACTGTATCCCACCACTGAGGTGTCCTAGACTGTATCCACCACTGAGGTGTCCTATACTGTATCCACAACTGATGTGTCCTAGACTGTATCCACTACTGAGGTGTCCTAGACTGTATCCCACCACTGAGGTGTCCTAGACTGTATCCACCACTGAGGTGTCCTATACTGTATCCACAACTGATGTGTCCTAGACTGTATCCACTACTGAGGTGTCCTAGACTGTATCCCACCACTGAGGTGTCCTAGACTGTATCCACCACTGAGTTGTCCTAGACTGTATCCACCACTGACGTGTCCTAGACTATATCCCACCACTGAGGTGTTCTAGACTGTATCCACCACTGAGGTGTCCTAGACTGTATCCCTCCACTGAGGTGTCCTAGACCGTATCCACCACTGAGGTGTCCTAGACTGTATCCTACCACTGAGGTGTCCTAGACTGTATCCACCACTGAGGTGACCTAGACTCTATCCACCACTGAGGTGTCCTAGACTGTATCCCACCACTGAGGTGTCCTAGACTGTACCCCACCACTGAGGTGTCCTAGACTGTATCCACCACAGAGGTGTCCTAGACTGTATCCCACCACTGAGGTGTCCTACACTGTATCCCACCACTGAGATGTCCTTGACTGTATCCCACCACTGAGGTGTCCTAGACTGTATCCACCACTGAGGTGTCCTAGATTGCATCCCAACACTGAGGTGTCCTAGACTGTATCCCACCACTGAGGTGTCCTAGACTGTATCCACCACTGAGGTGTCCTAGACTGTATCCCAACACTGAGGTGTCCTAGACTGTATCCACCACTGAGGTGTCCTAGACTGTATCCATCACTGAGGTGTCCTAGACTGTATCCCACCACTGAGGTGTCCTAGACTGTATCCCACCACTGAGGTGTCCTAGACTGTATCCCACCACTGAGGTGTCCTAGACTGTATCCCACCACTGAGGTGTCCTAGACTGTATCCACCACTGAGTTGTCCTAGACTGTATCCCACAACTGAGGTGTCCTAGACTGTATCCACCACTGAGGTGTCCTAGACTGTATCCCACCACTGAGGTGTCCTAGACTGTATCCCACCACTGAGGTGTCCTAGACTGTATCCCACCACTGAGGTGTCCTGGACTGTATCCCACCACTGAGGTGTCCTAGACTGTATCCCACCACTGAGGTGTCCTAGACTGTATCCCACCACTGAGGTGTCCTAGACTGTATCCACCACTAAGGTGTCCTAGACTGTATCCACCACTAAGGTGTCCTAGACTGTATCCCACCACTGAGGTGTCCTAGACTGTATCCCACCACTGAGGTGTCCTAGACTGTATCCACCACTGAGGTGTCCTAGACCAGTGATGGCAAACCTTTTAGAGGCCGAGTGCCCAAACTACAACATAGACCCGCTTATTTATCGCAAAGTGCCAACACAGAAATTTAATTTGTGATTTATACTCCCTTCTCTGTCACAGTTTTCATTGATACCAGCCCCTGAGGACACCAATACAGCAGAACATAATCCCAGGTAGAGCTGTCACTTTAAAATAGCTCTGTGCACAGCAAGTCCTGGGCTGTCTGGGACTGCAGGAAGATACCTGGAGTCATCTCTGGTGATGGCCTGAGTGCCCACAGAAAGGGCTCCGATTGCCACCTCTGGCACCAGTGCCATAGGTTAGCCATCACTGTCCTAGACTGTATCCCACCACTGAGGTGTCCTAGACTGTATCCCACCACTGAGGTGTCCTAGACTTTATCCCACCACTGAGGTGTCCTAGACTGTATCCCACCACTGAGGTGTCCTAGACTGTATCCACCACTGAGGTGTCCTAGACTGTATCCCACCACTGAGGTGTCCTAGACTGTATCCCACCACTGAGGTGTCCTAGACTGTATCCACCACTGAGGTGTCCTAGACTGTAACCCACCACTGAGTTGTCCTAGACTGTATCCCACCACTGAGGTGTCCTAGACTGTATCCACCACTGAGGTGTCCTAGACTGTATTCACCACTGAGGTGTCCTAGACTGTATCCCACCCCTGAGGTGTCCTAGACTGTATCCACCACTGAGGTGTCCTAGACTGTATCCCACCACTGAGGTGTCCTAGACTGTATCCCACCACTGAGGTGTCCTAGACTGTATCCCACCACTGAGGTGTCCTAGACTGTATCCCACCACTGAGGTGTCCTAGACTGTATCCCACCACTGAGATGTCCTAGACTGTATCCCACCACTGAGGTGTCCTAGACTGTATCCACCACTGAGATGTCCTAGACTGTATCCCACCACTGAGGTGTCCTAGACTGTATCCACCACTGAGGTGTCCTAGACTGTATCCACCACTGAGGTGTCCTAGACTGTATCCACCACTGAGATGTCCTAGACTGTATCCACCACTAAGGTGTCCTAGACTGTATCCACCACTAAGGTGTCCTAGACTGTATCCCACCACTGAGATGTCCTAGACTGTATCCCACCACTGAGGTGTCCTAGACTGTATCCCACCACTGAGATGTCCTAGACTGTATCCCACCACTGAGGTGTCCTAGACTGTATCCACCACTGAGGTGTCCTAGACTGTATCCACCACTGAGGTGTCCTAGACTGTATCCACCACTGAGATGTCCTAGACTGTATCCACCACTAAGGTGTCCTAGACTGTATCCACCACTAAGGTGTCCTAGACTGTATCCCACCACTGAGGTGTCCTAGACTGTATCCCACCACTGAGGTGTCCTAGACTGTATCCACCACTGAAGAGTCCTAGACTGTATCCACCACTGAGGTGTCCTAGACTGTATCCCACCACTGAGGTGTCCTAGACTGTATCCCACCACTGAGGTGTCCTAGACTGTATCCCACCACTGAGGTGTCCTAGACTGTATCCATCACTGAGGTGTCCTAAACTGTATCCACCACTGAGGTGTCCTAGACTGTATCCACCACTGAGGTGTCCTAGACTGTATCCCACCACTGAGGTGTCCTAGACTGTATCCACCACTGAGGTGTCCTAGACTGTATCCCACCACTGAGGTGTCCTACACTGTATCCCACCACTGAGGTGTCCTAGACTGTATCCCACCACTGAGGTGTCCTAGACTGTATCCACCACTGAGGTGTCCAAGACTGTATCCTCCACTGAGGTGTCCTAGACTGTATCCCACCACTGAGGTGTCCTAGACTGTATCCCACCACTGAGGTGTCCTAGACTGTATCCCACCACTGAGGTGTCCTAGACTGTATCCACCACTGAGGTGTCCAAGACTGTATTTTCCACTGAGGTGTCCTAAACTGTATCCCACCACTGAGATGTCCTAGACTGTATCCACCACTGAGGTGTCCAAGACTGTATCCCATCACTGAGGTGTCCTAGACTGTATCCCACCACTGAGGTGTCCTACACTGTATCCCACCACTGAGGTGTCCTAGACTGTATCCCACCACTGAGGTGTCCTAGACTGTATCCACCACTGAGGTGTCCAAGACTGTATCCTCCACTGAGGTGTCCTAAACTGTATCCCACCACTGAGGTGTCCTAGACTGTATCCCACCACTGAGGTGTCCTAGACTGTATCCCACCACTAAGGTGTCCTAGACTGTATCCCACCACTGAGGTGTCCTAGACTGTATCCACCACTGAGGTGTCCAAGACTGTATCCTCCACTGAGGTGTCCTAGACTGTATCCACCACTGAGGTGTCCTAGACTGTATCCACCACTGAGGTGTCCTAGACTGTATCCACCACTGAGGTGTCCTAGACTGTATCCCACCACTGAGGTGTCCTAGACTGTATCCATCACTGAGGTGTCCTAGAATGTACCCCACCACTGAGGTGTCCTAGACTGTATCCCACCGCTGAGGTGTCCTAGACTGTATCCATCACTGAGGTGTCCTAGAATGTACCCCACCACTAATGTGTCCTAGACTGTATCCCACCACTGAGGTGTCCTAGACTGTATCCACCACTGAGGTGTCCTAGACTGTATCCCACCACTGAGGTGTCCTAGACTGTATCCCACCACTGAGGTGTCCTAGACTGTATCCCACCACTGAGGTGTCCTAGACTGTATCCCACCACTGAGGTGTCCTAGACTGTATCCACCACTGAGGTGTCCTAGACTGTATCCCACCACTGAGGTGTCCTAGACTGTATCCACCACTGAGGTGTCCTAGACTATATCCCACCACTAAGGTGTCCTAGACTGTATCCACCACTGAGGTGTCCTAGACTGTATCCACCACTGAGGTGTCCTAGACTGTATCCCACCACTGAGGTGTCCTAGACTGTATCCACCACTGAGGTGTCCTAGACTGTATCCACCACTGAGGTGTCCTAGACTGTATCCCACCACTGAGAAGTCCTAGACTGTATCCACCACTGAGGTGTCCTAGACTGTATCCACCACTGAGGTGTCCTAGACTGTATCCATCACTGAGGTGTCCTAGAATGTATCCACCACTGAGGTGTCCTAGACTGTATCCACCACTGAGGTGTCCTAGACTGTATCCCACCACTGAGGTGTCCAAGACTGTATCCCACCACTGAGGTGTCCTAGACTGTATCCCACCATTGAGGTGTCTTAGACTGTATCCACCACTGAGGTGTCCTAGACTATATCCCACCACTGAGGTGTCCTAGACTGTATCCACCACTGAGGTGTCCTAGACTGTATCCACCACTGAGGTGTCCTAGACTGTATCCACCACTGAGGTGTCCTAGACTGTATCCACCACTGAGGTGTCCTAGACTGTATCCACCACTGAGGTGTCCTAGACCGTATCCACCACTGAGGTGTCCTAGACTGTATCCCACCATTGAGGTGTCCTAGACTATATCCCACCACTGAGGTGTCCTAGACTGTATCCACCACTGAGGTGTCCTAGACTGTATCCACCACTGAGGTGTCCTAGACTGTATCCACCACTGAGGTGTCCTACACTGTATCCCACCACTGAGGTGTCCTAGACTGTATCCATCACTGAGGTGTCCTAGAATGTACCCACCACTGAGGTGTCCTAGACTGTATCCACCACTGAGGTGTCCTAGACTGTATCCACCACTGAGGTGTCCTAGACTGTATCCCACCACTGAGGTGTCCTAGATTGTATCCACCACGGAGGTGTCCTACACTGTATCCCACCACTGAGCTGTCCTAGACTGTATCCATCACTGAGGTGTCCTAGAATGTATCCACCACTGAGGTGTCCTAGACTGTATCCACCACTGAGGTGTCCTAGACTTTATCCACCACTGAGGTGTCCTAGACTGTATCCCACCATTGAGGTGTCCTAGACTGTATCCACCACTGAGGTGTCCTAGACTGTATCCCACCACTGAGGTGTCCTAGACTGTATCCACCACTGAGGTGTCCTAGACTGTATCCCACCACTGAGGTGTCCTAGACTGTATCCACCACTGAGGTGTCCTAGACTGTATCCATCACTGAGGTGTCCTAGACTGTATCCCACCACTGAGGTGTCCTAGACTGTATCCACCACTGAGGTGTCCTAGACTGTATCCATCACTGAGGTGTCCTAGAATGTATCCACCACTGAGGTGTCCTAGACTGTATCCACCACTGAGGTGTCCTAGACTGTATCCACCACTGAGGTGTCCTAGACTGTATCCCACCATTGAGGTGTCCTAGACTGTATCCACCACTGAGGTGTCCTAGACTGTATCCCACCACTGAGGTGTCCTAGATTGTATCCACCACGGAGGTGTCCTACACTGTATCCCACCACTGAGCTGTCCTAGACTGTATCCATCACTGAGGTGTCCTAGAATGTATCCACCACTGAGGTGTCCTAGACTGTATCCACCACTGAGGTGTCCTAGACTGTATCCACCACTGAGGTGTCCTAGACTGTATCCCACCATTGAGGTGTCCTAGACTGTATCCACCACTGAGGTGTCCTAGACTGTATCCCACCACTGAGGTGTCCTAGACTGTATCCACCACTGAGGTGTCCTAGACTGTATCCCACCACTGAGGTGTCCTAGACTGTATCCACCACTGAGGTGTCCTAGACTGTATCCATCACTGAGGTGTCCTAGACTGTATCCCACCACTGAGGTGTCCTAGACTGTATCCACCACTGAGGTGTCCTAGACTGTATCCATCACTGAGGTGTCCTAGAATGTATCCACCACTGAGGTGTCCTAGACTGTATCCACCACTGAGGTGTCCTAGACTGTATCCACCACTGAGGTGTCCTAGACTGTATCCCACCATTGAGGTGTCCTAGACTGTATCCACCACTGAGGTGTCCTAGACTGTATCCCACCACTGAGGTGTCCTAGACTGTATCCACCACTGAGGTGTCCTAGACTGTTTACATCACTGAGGTGTCCTAGAATGTATCCCACCACTGAGGTGTCCTAGACTGTATCCACCACTGAAGTGTCCTAGACTGTTTCCACCACTGAGGTGTCCTAGACTGTATCCACCACTGAGGTGTCCCACACTGTATCCCACCACTGAGGTGTCCTTGACTGTATCCCACCACTGAGGTGTCCTAGACTGTATCCATCACTGAGGTGTCCTAGAATGTACCCACCACTGAGGTGTCCTAGACTGTATCCACCACTGAGGTGTCCTAGACTGTATCCACCACTGAGGTGTCCTAGACTGTATCCCACCATTGAGGTGTCCTAGACTGTATCCACCACTGAGGTGTCCTAGACTGTATCCACCACTGAGGTGTCCTAGACTGTATCCCACCACTGAGGTGTCCTAGACTGTATCCAACACTGAGCTGTCCTAGACTGTATCCACCACTGAGGTGTCCTAGACTGTATCCATCACTGAGGTGTCCTAGACTGTATCCCACCACTGAGGTGTCCTAGACTGTATCCACCACTGAGGTGTCCTAGACTGTATCCATCACTGAGGTGTCCTAGAATGTATCCACCACTGAGGTGTCCTAGACTGTATCCACCACTGAGGTGTCCTAGACTGTATCCACCACTGAGGTGTCCTAGACTGTATCCCACCATTAGGTGTCCTAGACTGTATCCACCACTGAGGTGTCCTAGACTGTATCCCACCACTGAGGTGTCCTAGACTGTATCCACCACTGAGGTGTCCTAGACTGTTTACATCACTGAGGTGTCCTAGAATGTATCCCACCACTGAGGTGTCCTAGACTGTATCCACCACTGAAGTGTCCTAGACTGTTTCCACCACTGAGGTGTCCTAGACTGTATCCACCACTGAGGTGTCCCACACTGTATCCCACCACTGAGGTGTCCTTGACTGTATCCCACCACTGAGGTGTCCTAGACTGTATCCATCACTGAGGTGTCCTAGAATGTACCCACCACTGAGGTGTCCTAGACTGTATCCACCACTGAGGTGTCCTAGACTGTATCCACCACTGAGGTGTCCTAGACTGTATCCACCACTGAGGTGTCCTAGACTGTATCCCACCACTGAGGTGTCCTAGACTGTATCCACCACTGAGGTGTCCCACACTATATCCCACCACTGAGGTGTCCTAGACTGTATCCACCACTGATGTGTCCTAGACTGTATCCCACCACTGAGGTGTCCTAGACTGTATCCACCACTGAGGTGTCCTAGACTGTATCCATCACTGAGGTGTCCTAGAATGTACCCACCACTGAGGTGTCCTAGACTGTATCCACCACTGAGGTGTCCTAGACTGTATCCCACCACTGAGGTGTCCTAGACTGTATCCCACCACTGAGGTGTCCTAGACTGTATCCCACCACTGAGGTGTCCTAGACTGTATTCCACCACTGAAATGTCCTAGACTGTATCCCACCACTGAGGTGTCCTAGACTGTATCCACCACTGAGGTGTCCTAGACTGTATCCTATCACTGAGGTGTCCTAGACTGTATCCACCACTCAGGTGTCCTAGACTATATCCTATCACTGAGGTGTCCTAGACTGTATCCCACCACTGAGGTGTCCTAGACTGTATCCCACCACTGAGGTGTCCTAGACTGTATCCCACCACTGAGGTGTCCTAGACTGTATCCCACCACTGAGGTGTCCTAGACTGTATCCCACCACTGAGGTGTCCTAGACTGTATCCCACCACTGAGGTGTCCTAGACTGTATCCACCACTGAGGTGTCCTAGACTGTATCCCACCACTGAGGTGTCCTAGACTATATCCCACCACTGAGGTGTCCTAGACTGTATCCACCACTGAGTTGTCCTAGACTGTATCCACCACTGAGGTGTCCTAGACTGTATCCCACCACTGAGGTGTCCTAGACTGTATCCCACCACTGAGGTGTCCTAGACTGTATCCACCACTGAGGTTCCTAGACTGTATCCCACCACTGAGGTGTCCTACACTGTATCCCAACACTGAGCTGTCCTAGACTGTATCCACCACTGAGGTGTCCTAGACTGTATCCATCACTGAGGTGTCCTAGACTGTATCCCACCACTGAGGTGTCCTAGACTGTATCCACCACTGAAGTGTCCTAGACTGTTTCCACCACTGAGGTGTCCTAGACTGTATCCACCACTGAGGTGTCCCACACTGTATCCCACCACTGAGGTGTCCTTGACTGTATCCCACCACTGAGGTGTCCTAGACTGTATCCATCACTGAGGTGTCCTAGAATGTACCCACCACTGAGGTGTCCTAGACTGTATCCACCACTGAGGTGTCCTAGACTGTATCCACCACTGAGGTGTCCTAGACTGTATCCCACCACTGAGGTGTCCTAGACTGTATCCACCACTGAGGTGTCCCACACTATATCCCACCACTGAGGTGTTCTAGACTGTATCCACCACTGATGTGTCCTAGACTGTATCCCACCACTGAGGTGTCCTAGACTGTATCCACCACTGAGGTGTCCTAGACTGTATCCATCACTGAGGTGTCCTAGAATGTACCCACCACTGAGGTGTCCTAGACTGTATCCACCACTGAGGTGTCCTAGACTGTATCCCACCACTGAGGTGTCCTAGACTGTATCCACCACTGAGGTGTCCTAGACTGTATCCCACCACTGAGGTGTCCTAGACTGTATTCCACCACTGAAATGTCCTAGACTGTATCCCACCACTGAGGTGTCCTAGACTGTATCCACCACTGAGGTGTCCTAGACTGTATCCTATCACTGAGGTGTCCTAGACTGTATCCACCACTCAGGTGTCCTAGACTATATCCTATCACTGAGGTGTCCTAGACTGTATCCCACCACTGAGGTGTCCTAGACTGTATCCCACCACTGAGGTGTCCTAGACTGTATCCCACCACTGAGGTGTCCTAGACTGTATCCCACCACTGAGGTGTCCTAGACTGTATCCCACCACTGAGGTGTCCTAGACTGTATCCCACCACTGAGGTGTCCTAGACTGTATCCACCACTGAGGTGTCCTAGACTGTATCCCACCACTGAGGTGTCCTAGACTATATCCCACCACTGAGGTGTCCTAGACTGTATCCACCACTGAGTTGTCCTAGACTGTATCCACCACTGAGGTGTCCTAGACTGTATCCCACCACTGAGGTGTCCTAGACTGTATCCCACCACTGAGGTGTCCTAGACTGTATCCACCACTGAGGTTCCTAGACTGTATCCCACCACTGAGGTGTCCTACACTGTATCCCAACACTGAGCTGTCCTAGACTGTATCCACCACTGAGGTGTCCTAGACTGTATCCATCACTGAGGTGTCCTAGACTGTATCCCACCACTGAGGTGTCCTAGACTGTATCCACCACTGAGGTGTCCTAGACTGTATCCATCACTGAGGTGTCCTAGAATGTATCCACCACTGAGGTGTCCTAGACTGTATCCACCACTGAGGTGTCCTAGACTGTATCCACCACTGAGGTGTCCTAGACTGTATCCCACCATTGAGGTGTCCTAGACTGTATCCACCACTGAGGTGTCCTAGACTGTATCCCACCACTGAGGTGTCCTAGACTGTATCCACCACTGAGGTGTCCTAGACTGTTTACATCACTGAGGTGTCCTAGAATGTATCCCACCACTGAGGTGTCCTAGACTGTATCCACCACTGAAGTGTCCTAGACTGTTTCCACCACTGAGGTGTCCTAGACTGTATCCACCACTGAGGTGTCCCACACTGTATCCCACCACTGAGGTGTCCTTGACTGTATCCCACCACTGAGGTGTCCTAGACTGTATCCATCACTGAGGTGTCCTAGAATGTACCCACCACTGAGGTGTCCTAGACTGTATCCACCACTGAGGTGTCCTAGACTGTATCCACCACTGAGGTGTCCTAGACTGTATCCCACCACTGAGGTGTCCTAGACTGTATCCACCACTGAGGTGTCCCACACTATATCCCACCACTGAGGTGTCCTAGACTGTATCCACCACTGATGTGTCCTAGACTGTATCCCACCACTGAGGTGTCCTAGACTGTATCCACCACTGAGGTGTCCTAGACTGTATCCATCACTGAGGTGTCCTAGAATGTACCCACCACTGAGGTGTCCTAGACTGTATCCACCACTGAGGTGTCCTAGACTGTATCCCACCACTGAGGTGTCCTAGACTGTATCCACCACTGAGGTGTCCTAGACTGTATCCCACCACTGAGGTGTCCTAGACTGTATTCCACCACTGAAATGTCCTAGACTGTATCCCACCACTGAGGTGTCCTAGACTGTATCCACCACTGAGGTGTCCTAGACTGTATCCTATCACTGAGGTGTCCTAGACTGTATCCACCACTCAGGTGTCCTAGACTATATCCTATCACTGAGGTGTCCTAGACTGTATCCCACCACTGAGGTGTCCTAGACTGTATCCCACCACTGAGGTGTCCTAGACTGTATCCCACCACTGAGGTGTCCTAGACTGTATCCCACCACTGAGGTGTCCTAGACTGTATCCCACCACTGAGGTGTCCTAGACTGTATCTCACCACTGAGGTGTCCTAGACTGTATCCCACCACTGAGGTGTCCTAGACTGTATCCCACCACTGAGGTGTCCTAGACTGTATCCACCACTGAGGTGTCCTAGACTGTATCCCACCACTGAGGTGTCCTAGACTATATCCCACCACTGAGGTGTCCTAGACTGTATCTCACCACTGAGGTGTCCTAGACTGTATCCCACCACTGAGGTGTCCTAGACTGTATCCCACCACTGAGGTGTCCTAGACTGTATCCACCACTGAGGTGTCCTAGACTGTATCCTATCACTGAGGTGTCCTAGACTGTATCCACCACTCAGGTGTCCTAGACTATATCCTATCACTGAGGTGTCCTAGACTGTATCCCACCACTGAGGTGTCCTAGACTGTATCCCACCACTGAGGTGTCCTAGACTGTATCCCACCACTGAGGTGTCCTAGACTGTATCCCACCACTGAGGTGTCCTAGACTGTATCCCACCACTGAGGTGTCCTAGACTGTATCTCACCACTGAGGTGTCCTAGACTGTATCCCACCACTGAGGTGTCCTAGACTGTATCCCACCACTGAGGTGTCCTAGACTGTATCCACCACTGAGGTGTCCTAGACTGTATCCCACCACTGAGGTGTCCTAGACTATATCCCACCACTGAGGTGTCCTAGACTGTATCTCACCACTGAGGTGTCCTAGACTGTATCCCACCACTGAGGTGTCCTAGACTGTATCCCACCACTGAGGTGTCCTAGACTGTATCCACCACTGAGGTGTCCTAGACTGTATCCCACCACTGAGGTGTCCTAGACTATATCCCACCACTGAGGTGTCCTAGACTGTATCCACCACTGAGGTGTCCTAGACTGTATCCACCACTGAGGTGTCCTAGACTGTATCCCACCACTGAGGTGTCCTAGACTGTATCCCACCACTGAGGTGTCCTAGACTGTATCCACCACTGAGGTTCCTAGACTGTATCCCACCACTGAGGTGTCCTAGACTATATCCCACCACTGAGGTGTCCTAGACTGTATCCCACCACTGAGGTGTCCTAGACTGTATCCCACCACTGAGGTGTCCTAGACTGTATCCCACCACTGAGGTGTCCTAGACTGTATCCCTCCACTGAGGTGTCCTAGACTGTATCCCTCCACTGAGGTGTCCTAGACTGTATCCCACCACTGAGGTGTCCTAGACTGTATCCCACCACTGAGGTGTCCTAGACTGTATCCCACCACTGAGGTGTCCTAGACTGTATCCACCACTGAGGTGTCCTAGACTGTATCCCACCACTGAGGTGTCCTAGACTATATCCCACCACTGAGGTGTCCTAGACTGTATCCACCACTGAGGTGTCCTAGACTGTATCCCACCACTGAGGTGTCCTAGACTGTATCCACCACTGAGGTGTCCCACACTATATCCCACCACTGAGGTGTCCTAGACTGTATCCACCACTGATGTGTCCTAGACTGTATCCCACCACTGAGGTGTCCTAGACTGTATCCACCACTGAGGTGTCCTAGACTGTATCCATCACTGAGGTGTCCTAGAATGTACCCACCACTGAGGTGTCCTAGACTGTATCCACCACTGAGGTGTCCTAGACTGTATCCCACCACTGAGGTGTCCTAGACTGTATCCACCACTGAGGTGTCCTAGACTGTATCCCACCACTGAGGTGTCCTAGACTGTATTCCACCACTGAAATGTCCTAGACTGTATCCCACCACTGAGGTGTCCTAGACTGTATCCCACCACTGAGGTGTCCTAGACTATATCCCACCACTGAGGTGTCCTAGACTGTATCTCACCACTAAGGTGTCCTAGACTGTATCCCACCACTGAGGTGTCCTAGACTGTATCCCACCACTGAGGTGTCCTAGACTGTATCCACCACTGAGGTGTCCTAGACTGTATCCTATCACTGAGGTGTCCTAGACTGTATCCACCACTCAGGTGTCCTAGACTATATCCTATCACTGAGGTGTCCTAGACTGTATCCCACCACTGAGGTGTCCTAGACTGTATCCCACCACTGAGGTGTCCTAGACTGTATCCCACCACTGAGGTGTCCTAGACTGTATCCCACCACTGAGGTGTCCTAGACTGTATCCCACCACTGAGGTGTCCTAGACTGTATCTCACCACTGAGGTGTCCTAGACTGTATCCCACCACTGAGGTGTCCTAGACTGTATCCCACCACTGAGGTGTCCTAGACTGTATCCACCACTGAGGTGTCCTAGACTGTATCCCACCACTGAGGTGTCCTAGACTACATCCCACCACTGAGGTGTCCTAGACTGTATCTCACCACTGAGGTGTCCTAGACTGTATCCCACCACTGAGGTGTCCTAGACTGTATCCCACCACTGAGGTGTCCTAGACTGTATCCCACCATTGAGGTGTCCTAGACTGTATCCACCACTGAGGTGTCCTAGACTGTATCCCACCACTGAGGTGTCCTAGACTGTATCCACCACTGAGGTGTCCTAGACTGTATCCCACCACTGAGGTGTCCTAGACTGTATCCACCACTGAGGTGTCCCACACTATATCCCACCACTGAGGTGTCCTAGACTGTATCCACCACTGATGTGTCCTAGACTGTATCCCACCACTGAGGTGTCCTAGACTGTATCCACCACTGAGGTGTCCTAGACTGTATCCATCACTGAGGTGTCCTAGAATGTACCCACCACTGAGGTGTCCTAGACTGTATCCACCACTGAGGTGTCCTAGACTGTATCCCACCACTGAGGTGTCCTAGACTGTATCCACCACTGAGGTGTCCTAGACTGTATCCCACCACTGAGGTGTCCTAGACTGTATTCCACCACTGAAATGTCCTAGACTGTATCCCACCACTGAGGTGTCCTAGACTGTATCCCACCACTGAGGTGTCCTAGACTGTATCCATCACTGAGGTGTCCTAGAATGTACCCACCACTGAGGTGTCCTAGACTGTATCCACCACTGAGGTGTCCTAGACTGTATCCCACCACTGAGGTGTCCTAGACTGTATCCACCACTGAGGTGTCCTAGACTGTATCCCACCACTGAGGTGTCCTAGACTGTATTCCACCACTGAAATGTCCTAGACTGTATCCCACCACTGAGGTGTCCTAGACTGTATCCACCACTGAGGTGTCCTAGACTGTATCCTATCACTGAGGTGTCCTAGACTGTATCCACCACTCAGGTGTCCTAGACTATATCCTATCACTGAGGTGTCCTAGACTGTATCCCACCACTGAGGTGTCCTAGACTGTATCCCACCACTGAGGTGTCCTAGACTGTATCCCACCACTGAGGTGTCCTAGACTGTATCCCACCACTGAGGTGTCCTAGACTGTATCCCACCACTGAGGTGTCCTAGACTGTATCTCACCACTGAGGTGTCCTAGACTGTATCCCACCACTGAGGTGTCCTAGACTGTATCCCACCACTGAGGTGTCCTAGACTGTATCCACCACTGAGGTGTCCTAGACTGTATCCCACCACTGAGGTGTCCTAGACTATATCCCACCACTGAGGTGTCCTAGACTGTATCTCACCACTGAGGTGTCCTAGACTGTATCCCACCACTGAGGTGTCCTAGACTGTATCCCACCACTGAGGTGTCCTAGACTGTATCCACCACTGAGGTGTCCTAGACTGTATCCTATCACTGAGGTGTCCTAGACTGTATCCACCACTCAGGTGTCCTAGACTATATCCTATCACTGAGGTGTCCTAGACTGTATCCCACCACTGAGGTGTCCTAGACTGTATCCCACCACTGAGGTGTCCTAGACTGTATCCCACCACTGAGGTGTCCTAGACTGTATCCCACCACTGAGGTGTCCTAGACTGTATCCCACCACTGAGGTGTCCTAGACTGTATCTCACCACTGAGGTGTCCTAGACTGTATCCCACCACTGAGGTGTCCTAGACTGTA
This sequence comes from Engystomops pustulosus, assembly GCF_040894005.1. NCBI lineage: Eukaryota > Metazoa > Chordata > Amphibia > Anura > Leptodactylidae > Engystomops > Engystomops pustulosus. Next base: position 921,427 of record NC_092412.1, read on the forward strand.
TCCCACCACTGAGGTGTCCTAGACTGTATCCACCACTGAGGTGTCCTAGACTGTATCCCACCACTGAGGTGTCCTAGACTACATCCCACCACTGAGGTGTCCTAGACTGTATCTCACCACTGAGGTGTCCTAGACTGTATCCCACCACTGAGGTGTCCTAGACTGTATCCCACCACTGAGGTGTCCTAGACTGTATCCACCACTGAGGTGTCCTAGACTGTATCCCACCACTGAGGTGTCCTAGACTATATCCCACCACTGAGGTGTCCTAGACTGTATCCACCACTGAGGTGTCCTAGACTGTATCCACCACTGAGGTGTCCCCACCACTGAGGTGTCCTAGACTGTATCCCACCACTGAGGTGTCCTAGACTGTATCCACCACTGAGGTTCCTAGACTGTATCCCACCACTGAGGTGTCCTAGACTATATCCCACCACTGAGGTGTCCTAGACTGTATCCCACCACTGAGTTGTCCTAGACTGTATCCCACCACTGAGGTGTCCTAGACTGTATCCCACCACTGAGGTGTCCTAGACTGTATCCCACCACTGAGGTGTCCTAGACTGTATCCCACCACTGAGGTGTCCTAGACTGTATCCCACCACTGAGGTGTCCTAGACTGTATCCCACCATTGAGGTGTCCTAGACTGTATCCACCACTGAGGTGTCCTAGACTGTATCCCACCACTGAGGTGTCCTAGACTGTATCCACCACTGAGGTGTCCTAGACTGTATCCATCACTGAGGTGTCCTAGAATGTATCCCACCACTGAGGTGTCCTAGACTGTATCCACCACTGAGGTGTCCTAGACTGTATCCCACCACTGAGGTGTCCTAGACTGTATCCCTCCACTGAGGTGTCCTAGACTGTATCCATCACTGAGGTGTCCTAGAATGTATCCACCACTGAGGTGTCCTAGACTGTATCCACCACTGAGGTGTCCTAGACTGTATCCACCACTGAGGTGTCCTAGACTGTATCCCACCATTGAGGTGTCCTAGACTGTATCCACCACTGAGGTGTCCTAGACTGTATCCCACCACTGAGGTGTCCTAGACTGTATCCACCACTGAGGTGTCCTAGACTGTATCCACCACTGAGGTGTCCTAGACTGTATCCCACCACTGAGGTGTCCTAGACTACATCCCACCACTGAGGTGTCCTAGACTGTATCTCACCACTGAGGTGTCCTAGACTGTATCCCACCACTGAGGTGTCCTAGACTGTATCCCACCACTGAGGTGTCCTAGACTGTATCCACCACTGAGGTGTCCTAGACTGTATCCCACCACTGAGGTGTCCTAGACTACATCCCACCACTGAGGTGTCCTAGACTGTATCTCACCACTGAGGTGTCCTAGACTGTATCCACCACTGAGGTGTCCTAGACTGTATCCTATCACTGAGGTGTCCTAGACTGTATCCACCACTCAGGTGTCCTAGACTATATCCTATCACTGAGGTGTCCTAGACTGTATCCCACCACTGAGGTGTCCTAGACTGTATCCCACCACTGAGGTGTCCTAGACTGTATCCCACCACTGAGGTGTCCTAGACTGTATCCCACCACTGAGGTGTCCTAGACTGTATCCCACCACTGAGGTGTCCTAGACTGTATCTCACCACTGAGGTGTCCTAGACTGTATCCCACCACTGAGGTGTCCTAGACTGTATCCCACCACTGAGGTGTCCTAGACTGTATCCACCACTGAGGTGTCCTAGACTGTATCCCACCACTGAGGTGTCCTAGACTACATCCCACCACTGAGGTGTCCTAGACTGTATCTCACCACTGAGGTGTCCTAGACTGTATCCCACCACTGAGGTGTCCTAGACTGTATCCCACCACTGAGGTGTCCTAGACTGTATCCACCACTGAGGTGTCCTAGACTGTATCCCACCACTGAGGTGTCCTAGACTATATCCCACCACTGAGGTGTCCTAGACTGTATCCACCACTGAGGTGTCCTAGACTGTATCCACCACTGAGGTGTCCCCACCACTGAGGTGTCCTAGACTGTATCCCACCACTGAGGTGTCCTAGACTGTATCCACCACTGAGGTTCCTAGACTGTATCCCACCACTGAGGTGTCCTAGACTATATCCCACCACTGAGGTGTCCTAGACTGTATCCCACCACTGAGTTGTCCTAGACTGTATCCCACCACTGAGGTGTCCTAGACTGTATCCCACCACTGAGGTGTCCTAGACTGTATCCCACCACTGAGGTGTCCTAGACTGTATCCCACCACTGAGGTGTCCTAGACTGTATCCCACCACTGAGGTGTCCTAGACTGTATCCCACCATTGAGGTGTCCTAGACTGTATCCACCACTGAGGTGTCCTAGACTGTATCCCACCACTGAGGTGTCCTAGACTGTATCCACCACTGAGGTGTCCTAGACTGTATCCATCACTGAGGTGTCCTAGAATGTATCCCACCACTGAGGTGTCCTAGACTGTATCCACCACTGAGGTGTCCTAGACTGTATCCCACCACTGAGGTGTCCTAGACTGTATCCCTCCACTGAGGTGTCCTAGACTGTATCCATCACTGAGGTGTCCTAGAATGTATCCACCACTGAGGTGTCCTAGACTGTATCCACCACTGAGGTGTCCTAGACTGTATCCACCACTGAGGTGTCCTAGACTGTATCCCACCATTGAGGTGTCCTAGACTGTATCCACCACTGAGGTGTCCTAGACTGTATCCCACCACTGAGGTGTCCTAGACTGTATCCACCACTGAGGTGTCCTAGACTGTATCCACCACTGAGGTGTCCTAGACTGTATCCCACCACTGAGGTGTCCTAGACTACATCCCACCACTGAGGTGTCCTAGACTGTATCTCACCACTGAGGTGTCCTAGACTGTATCCCACCACTGAGGTGTCCTAGACTGTATCCCACCACTGAGGTGTCCTAGACTGTATCCACCACTGAGGTGTCCTAGACTGTATCCCACCACTGAGGTGTCCTAGACTACATCCCACCACTGAGGTGTCCTAGACTGTATCTCACCACTGAGGTGTCCTAGACTGTATCCCACCACTGAGGTGTCCTAGACTGTATCCCACCACTGAGGTGTCCTAGACTGTATCCCACCATTGAGGTGTCCTAGACTGTATCCACCACTGAGGTGTCCTAGACTGTATCCCACCACTGAGGTGTCCTAGACTGTATCCACCACTGAGGTGTCCTAGACTGTATCCCACCACTGAGGTGTCCTAGACTGTATCCACCACTGAGGTGTCCCACACTATATCCCACCACTGAGGTGTCCTAGACTGTATCCACCACTGATGTGTCCTAGACTGTATCCCACCACTGAGGTGTCCTAGACTGTATCCACCACTGAGGTGTCCTAGACTGTATCCATCACTGAGGTGTCCTAGAATGTACCCACCACTGAGGTGTCCTAGACTGTATCCACCACTGAGGTGTCCTAGACTGTATCCCACCACTGAGGTGTCCTAGACTGTATCCACCACTGAGGTGTCCTAGACTGTATCCCACCACTGAGGTGTCCTAGACTGTATTCCACCACTGAAATGTCCTAGACTGTATCCCACCACTGAGGTGTCCTAGACTGTATCCCACCACTGAGGTGTCCTAGACTGTATCCATCACTGAGGTGTCCTAGAATGTACCCACCACTGAGGTGTCCTAGACTGTATCCACCACTGAGGTGTCCTAGACTGTATCCCACCACTGAGGTGTCCTAGACTGTATCCACCACTGAGGTGTCCTAGACTGTATCCCACCACTGAGGTGTCCTAGACTGTATTCCACCACTGAAATGTCCTAGACTGTATCCCACCACTGAGGTGTCCTAGACTGTATCCACCACTGAGGTGTCCTAGACTGTATCCTATCACTGAGGTGTCCTAGACTGTATCCACCACTCAGGTGTCCTAGACTATATCCTATCACTGAGGTGTCCTAGACTGTATCCCACCACTGAGGTGTCCTAGACTGTATCCCACCACTGAGGTGTCCTAGACTGTATCCCACCACTGAGGTGTCCTAGACTGTATCCCACCACTGAGGTGTCCTAGACTGTATCCCACCACTGAGGTGTCCTAGACTGTATCTCACCACTGAGGTGTCCTAGACTGTATCCCACCACTGAGGTGTCCTAGACTGTATCCCACCACTGAGGTGTCCTAGACTGTATCCACCACTGAGGTGTCCTAGACTGTATCCCACCACTGAGGTGTCCTAGACTATATCCCACCACTGAGGTGTCCTAGACTGTATCTCACCACTGAGGTGTCCTAGACTGTATCCCACCACTGAGGTGTCCTAGACTGTATCCCACCACTGAGGTGTCCTAGACTGTATCCACCACTGAGGTGTCCTAGACTGTATCCTATCACTGAGGTGTCCTAGACTGTATCCACCACTCAGGTGTCCTAGACTATATCCTATCACTGAGGTGTCCTAGACTGTATCCCACCACTGAGGTGTCCTAGACTGTATCCCACCACTGAGGTGTCCTAGACTGTATCCCACCACTGAGGTGTCCTAGACTGTATCCCACCACTGAGGTGTCCTAGACTGTATCCCACCACTGAGGTGTCCTAGACTGTATCTCACCACTGAGGTGTCCTAGACTGTATCCCACCACTGAGGTGTCCTAGACTGTATCCCACCACTGAGGTGTCCTAGACTGTATCCACCACTGAGGTGTCCTAGACTGTATCCCACCACTGAGGTGTCCTAGACTACATCCCACCACTGAGGTGTCCTAGACTGTATCTCACCACTGAGGTGTCCTAGACTGTATCCCACCACTGAGGTGTCCTAGACTGTATCCCACCACTGAGGTGTCCTAGACTGTATCCACCACTGAGGTGTCCTAGACTGTATCCCACCACTGAGGTGTCCTAGACTATATCCCACCACTGAGGTGTCCTAGACTGTATCCACCACTGAGGTGTCCTAGACTGTATCCACCACTGAGGTGTCCTAGACTTTATCCCACCACTGAGGTGTCCTAGACTGTATCCCACCACTGAGGTGTCCTAGACTGTATCCACCACTGAGGTTCCTAGACTGTATCCCACCACTGAGGTGTCCTAGACTATATCCCACCACTGAGGTGTCCTAGACTGTATCCCACCACTGAGGTGTCCTAGACTGTATCCCACCACTGAGGTGTCCTAGACTGTATCCCACCACTGAGGTGTCCTAGACTGTATCCCACCACTGAGGTGTCCTAGACTGTATCCCACCACTGAGGTGTCCTAGACTGTATCCCACCACTGAGGTGTCCTAGACTGTATCCCACCACTGAGGTGTCCTAGACTGTATCCCACCACTGAGGTGTCCTAGACTGTATCCCACCACTGAGGTGTCCTAGACTGTATCCCACCATTGAGGTGTCCTAGACTGTATCCACCACTGAGGTGTCCTAGACTGTATCCCACCACTGAGGTGTCCTAGACTGTATCCACCACTGAGGTGTCCTAGACTGTATCCATCACTGAGGTGTCCTAGAATGTATCCCACCACTGAGGTGTCCTAGACTGTATCCACCACTGAGGTGTCCTAGACTGTATCCCACCACTGAGGTGTCCTAGACTGTATCCCTCCACTGAGGTGTCCTAGACTGTATCCATCACTGAGGTGTCCTAGAATGTATCCACCACTGAGGTGTCCTAGACTGTATCCACCACTGAGGTGTCCTAGACTGTATCCACCACTGAGGTGTCCTAGACTGTATCCCACCATTGAGGTGTCCTAGACTGTATCCACCACTGAGGTGTCCTAGACTGTATCCCACCACTGAGGTGTCCTAGACTGTATCCACCACTGAGGTGTCCTAGACTGTATCCACCACTGAGGTGTCCTAGACTGTATCCCACCACTGAGGTGTCCTAGACTACATCCCACCACTGAGGTGTCCTAGACTGTATCTCACCACTGAGGTGTCCTAGACTGTATCCCACCACTGAGGTGTCCTAGACTGTATCCCACCACTGAGGTGTCCTAGACTGTATCCACCACTGAGGTGTCCTAGACTGTATCCCACCACTGAGGTGTCCTAGACTACATCCCACCACTGAGGTGTCCTAGACTGTATCTCACCACTGAGGTGTCCTAGACTGTATCCCACCACTGAGGTGTCCTAGACTGTATCCCACCACTGAGGTGTCCTAGACTGTATCCCACCATTGAGGTGTCCTAGACTGTATCCACCACTGAGGTGTCCTAGACTGTATCCCACCACTGAGGTGTCCTAGACTGTATCCACCACTGAGGTGTCCTAGACTGTATCCCACCACTGAGGTGTCCTAGACTGTATCCACCACTGAGGTGTCCCACACTATATCCCACCACTGAGGTGTCCTAGACTGTATCCACCACTGATGTGTCCTAGACTGTATCCCACCACTGAGGTGTCCTAGACTGTATCCACCACTGAGGTGTCCTAGACTGTATCCATCACTGAGGTGTCCTAGAATGTACCCACCACTGAGGTGTCCTAGACTGTATCCACCACTGAGGTGTCCTAGACTGTATCCCACCACTGAGGTGTCCTAGACTGTATCCACCACTGAGGTGTCCTAGACTGTATCCCACCACTGAGGTGTCCTAGACTGTATTCCACCACTGAAATGTCCTAGACTGTATCCCACCACTGAGGTGTCCTAGACTGTATCCCACCACTGAGGTGTCCTAGACTGTATCCATCACTGAGGTGTCCTAGAATGTACCCACCACTGAGGTGTCCTAGACTGTATCCACCACTGAGGTGTCCTAGACTGTATCCCACCACTGAGGTGTCCTAGACTGTATCCACCACTGAGGTGTCCTAGACTGTATCCCACCACTGAGGTGTCCTAGACTGTATTCCACCACTGAAATGTCCTAGACTGTATCCCACCACTGAGGTGTCCTAGACTGTATCCACCACTGAGGTGTCCTAGACTGTATCCTATCACTGAGGTGTCCTAGACTGTATCCACCACTCAGGTGTCCTAGACTATATCCTATCACTGAGGTGTCCTAGACTGTATCCCACCACTGAGGTGTCCTAGACTGTATCCCACCACTGAGGTGTCCTAGACTGTATCCCACCACTGAGGTGTCCTAGACTGTATCCCACCACTGAGGTGTCCTAGACTGTATCCCACCACTGAGGTGTCCTAGACTGTATCTCACCACTGAGGTGTCCTAGACTGTATCCCACCACTGAGGTGTCCTAGACTGTATCCCACCACTGAGGTGTCCTAGACTGTATCCACCACTGAGGTGTCCTAGACTGTATCCCACCACTGAGGTGTCCTAGACTATATCCCACCACTGAGGTGTCCTAGACTGTATCTCACCACTGAGGTGTCCTAGACTGTATCCCACCACTGAGGTGTCCTAGACTGTATCCCACCACTGAGGTGTCCTAGACTGTATCCACCACTGAGGTGTCCTAGACTGTATCCTATCACTGAGGTGTCCTAGACTGTATCCACCACTCAGGTGTCCTAGACTATATCCTATCACTGAGGTGTCCTAGACTGTATCCCACCACTGAGGTGTCCTAGACTGTATCCCACCACTGAGGTGTCCTAGACTGTATCCCACCACTGAGGTGTCCTAGACTGTATCCCACCACTGAGGTGTCCTAGACTGTATCCCACCACTGAGGTGTCCTAGACTGTATCTCACCACTGAGGTGTCCTAGACTGTATCCCACCACTGAGGTGTCCTAGACTGTATCCCACCACTGAGGTGTCCTAGACTGTATCCACCACTGAGGTGTCCTAGACTGTATCCCACCACTGAGGTGTCCTAGACTACATCCCACCACTGAGGTGTCCTAGACTGTATCTCACCACTGAGGTGTCCTAGACTGTATCCCACCACTGAGGTGTCCTAGACTGTATCCCACCACTGAGGTGTCCTAGACTGTATCCACCACTGAGGTGTCCTAGACTGTATCCCACCACTGAGGTGTCCTAGACTATATCCCACCACTGAGGTGTCCTAGACTGTATCCACCACTGAGGTGTCCTAGACTGTATCCACCACTGAGGTGTCCTAGACTTTATCCCACCACTGAGGTGTCCTAGACTGTATCCCACCACTGAGGTGTCCTAGACTGTATCCACCACTGAGGTTCCTAGACTGTATCCCACCACTGAGGTGTCCTAGACTATATCCCACCACTGAGGTGTCCTAGACTGTATCCCACCACTGAGGTGTCCTAGACTGTATCCCACCACTGAGGTGTCCTAGACTGTATCCCACCACTGAGGTGTCCTAGACTGTATCCCACCACTGAGGTGTCCTAGACTGTATCCCACCACTGAGGTGTCCTAGACTGTATCCCACCACTGAGGTGTCCTAGACTGTATCCCACCATTGAGGTGTCCTAGACTGTATCCACCACTGAGGTGTCCTAGACTGTATCCCACCACTGAGGTGTCCTAGACTGTATCCACCACTGAGGTGTCCTAGACTGTATCCATCACTGAGGTGTCCTAGAATGTATCCCACCACTGAGGTGTCCTAGACTGTATCCACCACTGAGGTGTCCTAGACTGTATCCCACCACTGAGGTGTCCTAGACTGTATCCCACCACTGAGGTGTCCTAGACTGTATCCCACCACTGAGGTGTCCTAGACTGTATCCACCACTGAGGTGTCCTAGACTGTATCCTATCACTGAGGTGTCCTAGACTGTATCCACCACTCAGGTGTCCTAGACTATATCCTATCACTGAGGTGTCCTAGACTGTATCCCACCACTGAGGTGTCCTAGACTGTATCCCACCACTGAGGTGTCCTAGACTGTATCCCACCACTGAGGTGTCCTAGACTGTATCCCACCACTGAGGTGTCCTAGACTGTATCCCACCACTGAGGTGTCCTAGACTGTATCTCACCACTGAGGTGTCCTAGACTGTATCCCACCACTGAGGTGTCCTAGACTGTATCCCACCACTGAGGTGTCCTAGACTGTATCCACCACTGAGGTGTCCTAGACTGTATCCCACCACTGAGGTGTCCTAGACTACATCCCACCACTGAGGTGTCCTAGACTGTATCTCACCACTGAGGTGTCCTAGACTGTATCCCACCACTGAGGTGTCCTAGACTGTATCCCACCACTGAGGTGTCCTAGACTGTATCCACCACTGAGGTGTCCTAGACTGTATCCCACCACTGAGGTGTCCTAGACTATATCCCACCACTGAGGTGTCCTAGACTGTATCCACCACTGAGGTGTCCTAGACTGTATCCACCACTGAGGTGTCCCCACCACTGAGGTGTCCTAGACTGTATCCCACCACTGAGGTGTCCTAGACTGTATCCACCACTGAGGTTCCTAGACTGTATCCCACCACTGAGGTGTCCTAGACTATATCCCACCACTGAGGTGTCCTAGACTGTATCCCACCACTGAGTTGTCCTAGACTGTATCCCACCACTGAGGTGTCCTAGACTGTATCCCACCACTGAGGTGTCCTAGACTGTATCCCACCACTGAGGTGTCCTAGACTGTATCCCACCACTGAGGTGTCCTAGACTGTATCCCACCACTGAGGTGTCCTAGACTGTATCCCACCATTGAGGTGTCCTAGACTGTATCCACCACTGAGGTGTCCTAGACTGTATCCCACCACTGAGGTGTCCTAGACTGTATCCACCACTGAGGTGTCCTAGACTGTATCCATCACTGAGGTGTCCTAGAATGTATCCCACCACTGAGGTGTCCTAGACTGTATCCACCACTGAGGTGTCCTAGACTGTATCCCACCACTGAGGTGTCCTAGACTGTATCCCTCCACTGAGGTGTCCTAGACTGTATCCATCACTGAGGTGTCCTAGAATGTATCCACCACTGAGGTGTCCTAGACTGTATCCACCACTGAGGTGTCCTAGACTGTATCCACCACTGAGGTGTCCTAGACTGTATCCCACCATTGAGGTGTCCTAGACTGTATCCACCACTGAGGTGTCCTAGACTGTATCCCACCACTGAGGTGTCCTAGACTGTATCCACCACTGAGGTGTCCTAGACTGTATCCACCACTGAGGTGTCCTAGACTGTATCCCACCACTGAGGTGTCCTAGACTACATCCCACCACTGAGGTGTCCTAGACTGTATCTCACCACTGAGGTGTCCTAGACTGTATCCCACCACTGAGGTGTCCTAGACTGTATCCCACCACTGAGGTGTCCTAGACTGTATCCACCACTGAGGTGTCCTAGACTGTATCCCACCACTGAGGTGTCCTAGACTACATCCCACCACTGAGGTGTCCTAGACTGTATCTCACCACTGAGGTGTCCTAGACTGTATCCCACCACTGAGGTGTCCTAGACTGTATCCCACCACTGAGGTGTCCTAGACTGTATCCACCACTGAGGTGTCCTAGACTGTATCCCACCACTGAGGTGTCCTAGACTGTATCCATCACTGAGGTGTCCTAGAATGTACCCACCACTGAGGTGTCCTAGACTGTATCCACCACTGAGGTGTCCTAGACTGTATCCCACCACTGAGGTGTCCTAGACTGTATCCACCACTGAGGTGTCCTAGACTGTATCCCACCACTGAGGTGTCCTAGACTGTATTCCACCACTGAAATGTCCTAGACTGTATCCCACCACTGAGGTGTCCTAGACTGTATCCACCACTGAGGTGTCCTAGACTGTATCCTATCACTGAGGTGTCCTAGACTGTATCCACCACTCAGGTGTCCTAGACTATATCCTATCACTGAGGTGTCCTAGACTGTATCCCACCACTGAGGTGTCCTAGACTGTATCCCACCACTGAGGTGTCCTAGACTGTATCCCACCACTGAGGTGTCCTAGACTGTATCCCACCACTGAGGTGTCCTAGACTGTATCCCACCACTGAGGTGTCCTAGACTGTATCTCACCACTGAGGTGTCCTAGACTGTATCCCACCACTGAGGTGTCCTAGACTGTATCCCACCACTGAGGTGTCCTAGACTGTATCCACCACTGAGGTGTCCTAGACTGTATCCCACCACTGAGGTGTCCTAGACTATATCCCACCACTGAGGTGTCCTAGACTGTATCTCACCACTGAGGTGTCCTAGACTGTATCCCACCACTGAGGTGTCCTAGACTGTATCCCACCACTGAGGTGTCCTAGACTGTATCCACCACTGAGGTGTCCTAGACTGTATCCTATCACTGAGGTGTCCTAGACTGTATCCACCACTCAGGTGTCCTAGACTATATCCTATCACTGAGGTGTCCTAGACTGTATCCCACCACTGAGGTGTCCTAGACTGTATCCCACCACTGAGGTGTCCTAGACTGTATCCCACCACTGAGGTGTCCTAGACTGTATCCCACCACTGAGGTGTCCTAGACTGTATCCCACCACTGAGGTGTCCTAGACTGTATCTCACCACTGAGGTGTCCTAGACTGTATCCCACCACTGAGGTGTCCTAGACTGTATCCCACCACTGAGGTGTCCTAGACTGTATCCACCACTGAGGTGTCCTAGACTGTATCCCACCACTGAGGTGTCCTAGACTACATCCCACCACTGAGGTGTCCTAGACTGTATCTCACCACTGAGGTGTCCTAGACTGTATCCCACCACTGAGGTGTCCTAGACTGTATCCCACCACTGAGGTGTCCTAGACTGTATCCACCACTGAGGTGTCCTAGACTGTATCCCACCACTGAGGTGTCCTAGACTATATCCCACCACTGAGGTGTCCTAGACTGTATCCACCACTGAGGTGTCCTAGACTGTATCCACCACTGAGGTGTCCTAGACTTTATCCCACCACTGAGGTGTCCTAGACTGTATCCCACCACTGAGGTGTCCTAGACTGTATCCACCACTGAGGTTCCTAGACTGTATCCCACCACTGAGGTGTCCTAGACTATATCCCACCACTGAGGTGTCCTAGACTGTATCCCACCACTGAGGTGTCCTAGACTGTATCCCACCACTGAGGTGTCCTAGACTGTATCCCACCACTGAGGTGTCCTAGACTGTATCCCACCACTGAGGTGTCCTAGACTGTATCCCACCACTGAGGTGTCCTAGACTGTATCCCACCACTGAGGTGTCCTAGACTGTATCCCACCATTGAGGTGTCCTAGACTGTATCCACCACTGAGGTGTCCTAGACTGTATCCCACCACTGAGGTGTCCTAGACTGTATCCACCACTGAGGTGTCCTAGACTGTATCCATCACTGAGGTGTCCTAGAATGTATCCCACCACTGAGGTGTCCTAGACTGTATCCACCACTGAGGTGTCCTAGACTGTATCCCACCACTGAGGTGTCCTAGACTGTATCCCACCACTGAGGTGTCCTAGACTGTATCCCACCACTGAGGTGTCCTAGACTGTATCCACCACTGAGGTGTCCTAGACTGTATCCTATCACTGAGGTGTCCTAGACTGTATCCACCACTCAGGTGTCCTAGACTATATCCTATCACTGAGGTGTCCTAGACTGTATCCCACCACTGAGGTGTCCTAGACTGTATCCCACCACTGAGGTGTCCTAGACTGTATCCCACCACTGAGGTGTCCTAGACTGTATCCCACCACTGAGGTGTCCTAGACTGTATCCCACCACTGAGGTGTCCTAGACTGTATCTCACCACTGAGGTGTCCTAGACTGTATCCCACCACTGAGGTGTCCTAGACTGTATCCCACCACTGAGGTGTCCTAGACTGTATCCACCACTGAGGTGTCCTAGACTGTATCCCACCACTGAGGTGTCCTAGACTACATCCCACCACTGAGGTGTCCTAGACTGTATCTCACCACTGAGGTGTCCTAGACTGTATCCCACCACTGAGGTGTCCTAGACTGTATCCCACCACTGAGGTGTCCTAGACTGTATCCACCACTGAGGTGTCCTAGACTGTATCCCACCACTGAGGTGTCCTAGACTATATCCCACCACTGAGGTGTCCTAGACTGTATCCACCACTGAGGTGTCCTAGACTGTATCCACCACTGAGGTGTCCCCACCACTGAGGTGTCCTAGACTGTATCCCACCACTGAGGTGTCCTAGACTGTATCCACCACTGAGGTTCCTAGACTGTATCCCACCACTGAGGTGTCCTAGACTATATCCCACCACTGAGGTGTCCTAGACTGTATCCCACCACTGAGTTGTCCTAGACTGTATCCCACCACTGAGGTGTCCTAGACTGTATCCCACCACTGAGGTGTCCTAGACTGTATCCCACCACTGAGGTGTCCTAGACTGTATCCCACCACTGAGGTGTCCTAGACTGTATCCCACCACTGAGGTGTCCTAGACTGTATCCCACCATTGAGGTGTCCTAGACTGTATCCACCACTGAGGTGTCCTAGACTGTATCCCACCACTGAGGTGTCCTAGACTGTATCCACCACTGAGGTGTCCTAGACTGTATCCATCACTGAGGTGTCCTAGAATGTATCCCACCACTGAGGTGTCCTAGACTGTATCCACCACTGAGGTGTCCTAGACTGTATCCCACCACTGAGGTGTCCTAGACTGTATCCCTCCACTGAGGTGTCCTAGACTGTATCCATCACTGAGGTGTCCTAGAATGTATCCACCACTGAGGTGTCCTAGACTGTATCCACCACTGAGGTGTCCTAGACTGTATCCACCACTGAGGTGTCCTAGACTGTATCCCACCATTGAGGTGTCCTAGACTGTATCCACCACTGAGGTGTCCTAGACTGTATCCCACCACTGAGGTGTCCTAGACTGTATCCACCACTGAGGTGTCCTAGACTGTATCCACCACTGAGGTGTCCTAGACTGTATCCCACCACTGAGGTGTCCTAGACTACATCCCACCACTGAGGTGTCCTAGACTGTATCTCACCACTGAGGTGTCCTAGACTGTATCCCACCACTGAGGTGTCCTAGACTGTATCCCACCACTGAGGTGTCCTAGACTGTATCCACCACTGAGGTGTCCTAGACTGTATCCCACCACTGAGGTGTCCTAGACTACATCCCACCACTGAGGTGTCCTAGACTGTATCTCACCACTGAGGTGTCCTAGACTGTATCCCACCACTGAGGTGTCCTAGACTGTATCCCACCACTGAGGTGTCCTAGACTGTATCCCACCATTGAGGTGTCCTAGACTGTATCCACCACTGAGGTGTCCTAGACTGTATCCCACCACTGAGGTGTCCTAGACTGTATCCACCACTGAGGTGTCCTAGACTGTATCCCACCACTGAGGTGTCCTAGACTGTATCCACCACTGAGGTGTCCCACACTATATCCCACCACTGAGGTGTCCTAGACTGTATCCACCACTGATGTGTCCTAGACTGTATCCCACCACTGAGGTGTCCTAGACTGTATCCACCACTGAGGTGTCCTAGACTGTATCCATCACTGAGGTGTCCTAGAATGTACCCACCACTGAGGTGTCCTAGACTGTATCCACCACTGAGGTGTCCTAGACTGTATCCCACCACTGAGGTGTCCTAGACTGTATCCACCACTGAGGTGTCCTAGACTGTATCCCACCACTGAGGTGTCCTAGACTGTATTCCACCACTGAAATGTCCTAGACTGTATCCCACCACTGAGGTGTCCTAGACTGTATCCCACCACTGAGGTGTCCTAGACTGTATCCATCACTGAGGTGTCCTAGAATGTACCCACCACTGAGGTGTCCTAGACTGTATCCACCACTGAGGTGTCCTAGACTGTATCCCACCACTGAGGTGTCCTAGACTGTATCCACCACTGAGGTGTCCTAGACTGTATCCCACCACTGAGGTGTCCTAGACTGTATTCCACCACTGAAATGTCCTAGACTGTATCCCACCACTGAGGTGTCCTAGACTGTATCCACCACTGAGGTGTCCTAGACTGTATCCTATCACTGAGGTGTCCTAGACTGTATCCACCACTCAGGTGTCCTAGACTATATCCTATCACTGAGGTGTCCTAGACTGTATCCCACCACTGAGGTGTCCTAGACTGTATCCCACCACTGAGGTGTCCTAGACTGTATCCCACCACTGAGGTGTCCTAGACTGTATCCCACCACTGAGGTGTCCTAGACTGTATCCCACCACTGAGGTGTCCTAGACTGTATCTCACCACTGAGGAGTCCTAGACTGTATCCCACCACTGAGGTGTCCTAGACTGTATCCCACCACTGAGGTGTCCTAGACTGTATCCACCACTGAGGTGTCCTAGACTGTATCCCACCACTGAGGTGTCCTAGACTATATCCCACCACTGAGGTGTCCTAGACTGTATCTCACCACTGAGGTGTCCTAGACTGTATCCCACCACTGAGGTGTCCTAGACTGTATCCCACCACTGAGGTGTCCTAGACTGTATCCACCACTGAGGTGTCCTAGACTGTATCCTATCACTGAGGTGTCCTAGACTGTATCCACCACTCAGGTGTCCTAGACTATATCCTATCACTGAGGTGTCCTAGACTGTATCCCACCACTGAGGTGTCCTAGACTGTATCCCACCACTGAGGTGTCCTAGACTGTATCCCACCACTGAGGTGTCCTAGACTGTATCCCACCACTGAGGTGTCCTAGACTGTATCCCACCACTGAGGTGTCCTAGACTGTATCTCACCACTGAGGTGTCCTAGACTGTATCCCACCACTGAGGTGTCCTAGACTGTATCCCACCACTGAGGTGTCCTAGACTGTATCCACCACTGAGGTGTCCTAGACTGTATCCCACCACTGAGGTGTCCTAGACTACATCCCACCACTGAGGTGTCCTAGACTGTATCTCACCACTGAGGTGTCCTAGACTGTATCCCACCACTGAGGTGTCCTAGACTGTATCCCACCACTGAGGTGTCCTAGACTGTATCCACCACTGAGGTGTCCTAGACTGTATCCCACCACTGAGGTGTCCTAGACTATATCCCACCACTGAGGTGTCCTAGACTGTATCCACCACTGAGGTGTCCTAGACTGTATCCACCACTGAGGTGTCCTAGACTGTATCCCACCACTGAGGTGTCCTAGACTGTATCCCACCACTGAGGTGTCCTAGACTGTATCCACCACTGAGGTTCCTAGACTGTATCCCACCACTGAGGTGTCCTAGACTATATCCCACCACTGAGGTGTCCTAGACTGTATCCCACCACTGAGGTGTCCTAGACTGTATCCCACCACTGAGGTGTCCTAGACTGTATCCCACCACTGAGGTGTCCTAGACTGTATCCCACCACTGAGGTGTCCTAGACTGTATCCCACCACTGAGGTGTCCTAGACTGTATCCCACCACTGAGGTGTCCTAGACTGTATCCCACCATTGAGGTGTCCTAGACTGTATCCACCACTGAGGTGTCCTAGACTGTATCCCACCACTGAGGTGTCCTAGACTGTATCCACCACTGAGGTGTCCTAGACTGTATCCATCACTGAGGTGTCCTAGAATGTATCCCACCACTGAGGTGTCCTAGACTGTATCCACCACTGAGGTGTCCTAGACTGTATCCCACCACTGAGGTGTCCTAGACTGTATCCCTCCACTGAGGTGTCCTAGACTGTATCCATCACTGAGGTGTCCTAGAATGTATCCACCACTGAGGTGTCCTAGACTGTATCCACCACTGAGGTGTCCTAGACTGTATCCACCACTGAGGTGTCCTAGACTGTATCCCACCATTGAGGTGTCCTAGACTGTATCCACCACTGAGGTGTCCTAGACTGTATCCCACCACTGAGGTGTCCTAGACTGTATCCACCACTGAGGTGTCCTAGACTGTATCCATCACTGAGGTGTCCTAGTATGTATCCCACCACTGAGGTGTCCTAGACTGTATCCACCACTGAGGTGTCCTAGACTGTATCCACCACTGAGGTGTCCTAGACTGTATCCACCACTGAGGTGTCCTAGACTGTATCCCACCACTGAAATGTCCTAGACTGTATCCCACCACTGAGGTGTCCTAGACTGTATCCACCACTGAGGTGTCCTAGACTGTATCCTATCACTGAGGTGTCCTAGACTGTATCCACCACTCAGGTGTCCTAGACTATATCCTATCACTGAGGTGTCCTAGACTGTATCCCACCACTGAGGTGTCCTAGACTGTATCCCACCACTGAGGTGTCCTAGACTGTATCCACCACTGAGGTGTCCTAGACTGTATCCATCACTGAGGTGTCCTAGAATGTATCCCACCACTGAGGTGTCCTAGACTGTATCCACCACTGAGGTGTCCTAGACTGTATCCCACCACTGAGGTGTCCTAGACTGTATCCCTCCACTGAGGTGTCCTAGAATGTATCCCACCACTGAGGTGTCCTAGACTGTATCCACCACTGAGGTGTCCTAGACTGTATCCCACCACTGAGGTGTCCTAGACTGTATCCCTCCACTGAGGTGTCCTAGACTGTATCCATCACTGAGGTGTCCTAGAATGTATCCCACCACTGAGGTGTCCTAGACTGTATCCCACCACTGAGGTGTCCAAGACTGTATCCCTCCACTGAGGTGTCCTAGACTGTATCCATCACTGAGGTGTCCTAGAATGTATCCCACCACTGAGGTGTCCTAGACTGTATCCATCACTGAGGTGTCCTAGAATGTATCCCACCACTGAGGAGTCCTAGACTGTATCCACCACTGAGGTGTCCTAGACTGTATCCCACCACTGAGGTGTCCTAGACTGTATCCCTCCACTGAGGTGTCCTAGACTGTATCCATCACTGAGGTGTCCTAGAATGTATCCACCACTGAGGTGTCCTAGACTGTATCCACCACTGAGGTGTCCTAGACTGTATCCACCACTGAGGTGTCCTAGACTGTATCCACCACTGAGGTGTCCTAGACTGTATCCCAACATTGAGGTGTCCTAGACTGTATCCACCACTGAGGTGTACTAGACTATATCCCACCACTGAGGTGTCCTAGACTGTATCCCACCACTGAGGTGTCCTAGAGTGTATCCCACCACGGAGGTTTCTTATACTGTATCCACCACTGAGGTGTCCTAGACTGTATCCACCACTGAGGTGTCCTAGACTGTATCCCACCACTGAGGTGTCCTAGACTGTATCCACCACTGAGGTGTCCTAGACTGTATCCCATCACTGAGGTGTCCTAGACTGTATCCCACCACTGAGGTGTCCTAGACTATATCCACCACTGAGGTGTCCTAGACTGTATCCCATCACTGAGGTGTCCTAGACTGTATCCACCACTGAGGTGTCCTAGACTGTATCCACCACTGAGGTGTCCTAGACTGTATCCCACCACTGAGATGTCCTAGACTGTATCCACCACTGAGGTGTCCTAGACTGTATCCCACCACTGAGGTGTCCTAGACTGTATCCACCACTGAGGTGTCCTAGACTGTATCCACCACTGAGGTGTCCTAGACTGTATCCACCACTGAGGTGTCCTAGACTGTATTTACCACCAGCTCAGGGGTACTGCGATGGGGAGACCGTGTGCTCCCTTATATGCAAACTTACCCCTGGGCTGGTGGGAGGTCACCTGTGTTTTTGGTGATAATCCACCTGAAGGAACTGAACATATAGACCTCTTATTACGCTGCATCGACAACATATTCGTCCTATGGAAAGGAGAAGCATCTGAATTTGAGAGGTTTGTGGAAACCCTTAATCATAATCATATAGGGCTCCGGTTTACATGTGAAAGCCATACCACCAGCCTCCCCTTTCTGGACGTTCTCATCACAAGATCACAGGATGGGGCACTACACTCCTCCATCTATCGTAACCATAGCGACCAATTCGTTGCTAAGATGGGACAGCCATCACCCATTACCATTACCCAAGGGCATCCCTTAGGGTCAGTATCTGCGGGCGCACAGAAACTGTAGTTCTCTGAGTGAGTTCCACAGACAAGCTTACGACCTCAGGGCTAGATTTCGTGATTGGGGTTACCCAGATGAGATCTTGCGGGAAGCATATCGGAGTAGCCTGGTGCTAACCGCACTGATCTCTTACAGGGTTCTCCCAGAGAAAAAACTGAGGCGGCTGATAAACTACGAATGGTAGCCACTTTTGATAATGGATCAAAGGAAGCCCGGGCCATTCTAGAAAAACACTGGCCCATCCTAATGATGGATCACGATATCAGGGATCTGGTGGGGCCCTTTCCTTTGATTACTTCCGTCAAAACACGTTCCATTATGGACAGAGTGGTGAAGAGCCATTTTGAGGCTCCGAAACCCCAAGGGACATGGCTGGACAGACGACCCATTGGGAGCTTTCGGTGTGGTGACATTGCATGCCCCTACATCCAGACAGGAAAATCCTCCAACAGCAACGTCACACGAAAAACTTTCACCATTAGAGATTACATTAACTGCAAGAGCCCCGGTGTCATCTATAAAGTGACCTGCCACTGTGGTGGGCAAAACCTATAGGGAGCTACGCAGAAGAGCGGCTGAACACCTCGGTGACATTCTACACAAAAGGGACAAACCACTGTCTAATCATGTGGTAACGTACCATAATGGCGATGCATCGGCACTGCACTTTATGGGCATTGAGGTGGTCCCTCCCCCGATACGAGGAGGTAACTGGGATAAGATCATTCTCCAGAAAGAGGCAAGGTGGATTTTTACACTCAGCACTATTCACCCGGGGAGGGGGGGGGGAACATTGTGGAACACAGATTGCTGTAATCAACCCGGAGGCATTAGCTCCTTTCTATCCTTGTAAATGGGGATAGGGCTAATTCTCCCCTAGTTTTGGGGCTATATGGCGCTTATCTATAACAGGGTTATGTATCTTGCTTTAGCGTGGCGGACCCCAGTCATGGGTTAATCCCGTATGAGCAGGCGTTAGATACCTCGCACAGTGTACACTTTTAATGGGGTATGCCTCCCACAATCTTACGCCGCTTACCGGCTGAGTTTATTTACAGTGAATTTTTACTTATATTTCCATTAGTTTGCCTTTTCGTTGTCCTACGATGGTTACCTGACATATCACGAGTGGTGCATACGCCCACTAAGGGATGGGCGTCACAGCGTTGCTACGGCAACGCGTTGGTTACTAAACCTCCCCGCACTAATAGCACATGCGCACTGGTCGTATGCCGGGTTCCGTGCAGTTCACCCAGCGGTCCGATGACCGCAACTGCTGAAGGTCCCCTTTGCGGTCCGCCTCACCTTCAGTGCCGCGGCCCGGGAGCGGACCAATAGGAACCTGGGCATGAGGAGGGTGCGTCCATTCTCAATGCAGGTAGGCGGGGCCCTAGGTTTAAATGGGCGGAAGTGCTCTCCGTCTGGCGCGATCACAATGCCGCAGTTTTTCCTTGGGGTTATTTGCTGACAGCAATCCCGTCTTTTTTCTGCATGCCACTGAGTGTCTTTATCTCCGACCAGCTTGTTAATACAGTGGCGGATATGAGCACCTTTTGCACTTTAACCCCTCTGAAACGCGTCAGGGACATTGGCGTTTTTAGGGGGCATGCTTCAGTCCAACAGGGACAGCTGTGGACTGCCCTTGTAAGGGCGGGAGTCAAAGGGGACTATTTAGGGACAGTTTACCGTTCTCCCTTTGGAACCCCTGACCCCCAGCCCGTGGGTGCGTTTACGTCTGAACTACGATAAGAGTATCTTTTTCTTGATTATCCTTACCTGGATGTAGCAACTATATTTATGCGGAGCACTTCTGCATTGAGGTATTTGTCTTACATATATTGATACTAGACACGTGACACACAGGTTTTTTGGATTACAAGTTATATTTTATTAATAATACTCACTCCCTTCTCGTGCTTCTATATTTAGTCTTGTGGGACAGAGGCGTCATCATTCTGTATTTCGCTGCGTTCTGACACCCATGCAGTCACACTTCATTACTTTTCATGGGTGGAAAAAACTTAAACCTTTATACCCCTCAATATTGTTTCCATTATATCTTGGCCATATTTTTTATATTTTGGGAGTTTTTTCAAGCCAGGGGTGTTTAAACCCTTGGAAGTCTTATCACTAAGAAATATCCTGAAATACAACTGTGATATTTTGAGGTGGTGTCCCGGGGGCTCCCGCGACCCATATCGAGGATCATGTGCTCACCCGTGCCCCTCTGGCCCCACCAGCGCAGCCCCAGCGCCACTCACCTGTCACTGTTCCTCTTCCGGCTTCTGCGGCTGTGTGCGAGTCCCTGACTCGCGAGGATATTAAGGGCCAGCGCACCGGTGATTGGTGGTGGCTATTTCAGGAAATAGTTAAAAGCTGGCCTCTCCCAGCATTCCCTGCCAAATCTTCGTGCCTAGTGCTGTTGAAAAAGCTTGTTCCCTGATGCCCTGCGTTCTTTGTGTGATTTCCTGTTGTGACCCCAGTTCCGTATTTGACTCGATCCTGTTCCGCCTGCCTGTCCCCGACTAAGATCCTGCCTAACGTCTGTGTACCTCTCCTTGGCTGCCACCGCTTACAAAGTCGCACCTGTGGGACGACCTGGTGGTACCACGCCACAGTAAGTACAACCTGATTTGCAGCGGGCTCTGGTGAAAACCAGGTGCCACTTAGACTCCGGTCCCAGGTGTCGGCTTACGTCATTTTCTGCGGTGGTCCAGTGGGTTCACTACCCCTGGGGTCTGACAGGTGGTTTAATGATATTAACTACATCAGAAAGGAAATGTAACATACAACTTGAGATGGTAAAGGCTGGTTGTCCTCTGGGCACATCTGTTGGATCCTTGCACCTGTAGATTGTACAGAGCCTGTAGTAGACTTGACATACCACTTCCTAGGATTATATAAAGTTTGTTCTACCTGCCCTGACCTCTGCTCATCGTCTGCTTACTGTTATACTCTGCCTGCTCTGACCTCGGCCTGTTTCCCTTTATACAACCCTGATCTACCTGCCCTGACCTCTGCTCATATTCTGCTTACTATTATACTCTGCCTGCTCTGACCTCAGCCTGTTTCCCTTTATACAACCCTGATCTACCTGCCCTGACCTCTGCTCATATTCTGCTTACTATTATACTCTGCCTGCTCTGACCTCGGCCTGTTTCCCTTTATACAACCCTGATCTACCTGCCCTGACCTCTGCTCATATTCTGCTTACTATTATACTCTGCCTGCTCTGACCTCGGCCTGTTTCCCTTTATACAACCCTGATCTACCTGCCCTGACCTCTGCTCATATTATGCTTACTATTATACTCTGCCTGCTCTGACCTCGGCCTGTTTCCCTTTATACAACCCTGATCTACCTGCTCGACCTCTGCTCATAGTCTGCTTACTATTATACTCTGCCTGCTCTGACCTCGGCCTGTTTCCCTTTATACAACCCTGATCTACCTGCCCTTACCTCTGCTCATATTCTGCTTACTATTATACTCTGCCTGCTCTGACCTCAGCCTGTTTCCATTTATACAACCCTGATCTACCTGCCCTGACCTCTGCTCATATTATGCTTACTATTATACTCTGCCTGCTCTGACCTCGGCCTGTTTCCCTTTATACAACCCTGATCTACCTGCCCTTACCTCTGCTCATATTCTGCTTACTATTATACTCTGCCTGCTCTGACCTCAGCCTGTTTCCCTTTATACAACCCTGATCTACCTGCCCTGACCTCTGCTCATATTATGCTTACTATTATACTCTGCCTGCTCTGACCTCGGCCTGTTTCCCTTTATACAACCCTGATCTACCTGCCCTGACCTCTGTTCATATTCTGCTTACTATTATACTCTGCCTGCTCTGACCTCGGCCTGTTTCCCTTTATACAACCCTGATCTACCTGCCCTGACCTCTGCTCATATTCTGCTTACTATTATACTCTGCCTGCTCTGACCTCGGCCTGTTTCCCTTTATACAACCCTGATCTACCTGCCCTTACCTCTGCTCATATTCTGCTTACTATTATACTCTGCCTGCTCTGACCTCAGCCTGTTTCCCTTTATACAACCCTGATCTACCTGCCCTGACCTCTGCTCATATTATGCTTACTATTATACTCTGCCTGCTCTGACCTCAGCCTGTTTCCCTTTATACAACCCTGATCTACCTGCCTGACCTCTGCTCATATTCTGCTTACTATTATACTCTGCCTGCTCTGACCTCGGCCTGTTTCCCTTTATACAACCCTGATCTACCTGCCCTGACCTCTGCTCATAGTCTGCTTACTATTATACTCTGCCTGCTCTGACCTCGGCCTGTTTCCCTTTATACAACCCTGATCTACCTGCCCTGACCTCTGCTCATAGTCTGCTTACTATTATACTCTGCCTGCTCTGACCTCAGCCTGTTTCCCTTTATACAACCCTGATCTACCTGCCCTTACCTCTGCTCATATTCTGCTTACTATTATACTCTGCCTGCTCTGACCTCGGCCTGTTTCCCTTTATACAACCCTGATCTACCTGCCCTGACCTCTGCTCATAGTCTGCTTACTATTATACTCTGCCTGCTCTGACCTCAGCCTGTTTCCCTTTATACAACCCTGATCTACCTGCCCTGACCTCTGCTCATATTCTGCTTACTATTATACTCTGCCTGCTCTGACCTCGGCCTGTTTCCCTTTATACAACCCTGATCTACCTGCCCTTACCTCTGCTCATATTCTGCTTACTATTATACTCTGCCTGCTCTGACCTCAGCCTGTTTCCATTTATACAACCCTGATCTACCTGCCCTGACCTCTGCTCATATTCTTACTATTATACTCTGCCTGCTCTGACCTCGGCCTGTTTCCCTTTATACAACCCTGATCTACCTGCCCTGACCTCTGCTCATATTCTTACTATTATACTCTGCCTGCTCTGACCTCGGCCTGTTTCCCTTTATACAACCCTGATCTACCTGCCCTGACCTCTGCTCATAGTCTGCTTACTATTATACTCTGCCTGCTCTGACCTCGGCCTGTTTCCATTTATACAGCCCTGATCTACCTGCCCTGACCTCTGCTCATATTCTGCTTACTATTATACTCTGCCTGCTCTGACCTCGGCCTGTTTCCCTTTATACAACCCTGATCTACCTGCCCTTACCTCTGCTCATATTCTGCTTACTATTATACTCTGCCTGCTCTGCCCTGGTTGAGGGCTCTTGAAATTTTGCTTGGGATGACCAGTTTGCTGCAGGTATTCCCAAGAGCTGCTACAAAGACGTGTCACTCATCCTACCTTCTCTGTACTGATGAGGAGATGGAGCTAAAGCCAGGGGTCTCTGGCACTACAGACGTTTGATTGCTGCTGAAAGAGGCCCTCGAACTGTACCCCATGTCTGTCTTACACAATGGCCTACATTGGAGAACCATCTAGCTTTTTGATTTGTGGTATTCAAGACTTCCAGGCAAGGTCGGCTCCAGGTTTAAGTGTTCATTGTTTGATCACTGAGCAACCAGCAACAATTCTTCCTCAGACCTGGTAGTTTTTCCATAAAAGCCCCTCCTACTCTGCACCAATTACCTGTAGCTCCTCCTCCCACACTTATTACACATAGCTCCTCCTAATCTCCACTTATTACCTGTAGCTCCTCCTACTCATTACCTAAATTAATGTCACCTGTTTGTACTCGTTACCTGTTTAAAAGATGCATGACCACACAATAATCAGACTCCCACCTTGGGCAAGGCCAGTGCTGTGTGAGGACACAATGGGAAGGGCTACAGGACAATGTTCAGCAGCCTGTTGAGAAGACAACAACTGAGAATGGAGAAAAACACAAGATGACTGTCCATCTTCCCATACAAGATCTTGCCTTGTGGGGTAAGGATGATCTGGACAAAGGTCGGGAATCAGCCCAGAACTGCACAGGAGGATCTGGTCCATGACCTGAAGAGAGCTGGCGCGAGATGGATTCAAGGATTATACGTAACGTCCTCCTGCTCACACCAACGCTTCTTCAGACCCAATGATCTTCTGGATGACCCGGAGGAGGCTGGGGAGAAGGTCATGTGGTCATATGAGACCAAAGTAGAACATTTGGGTATTAAATTCACTCAGAGGAAGAAGAAGAATGAGTACAATCGTGTCCTGACGGTGAAGCTTTAAGAGCCTTGAAAACAGGTGGTGGCTGGAGCATCTCCATAAGAAGCATTTCAAGGTCCTGGAGTGGCCCAACTAGTCTCTAGACCTGATTCCTGAACCCTTTGCTGTTGCTACACCCTAGCGTACACCTGAGAAAGTCTAGTTGATGGCCCCGAAGTTTTGAACTTACCTGAAGCTCCTCCATATTAGCCTTCTACCCCCTGGAGATGTCGCTGTGTGTGATAGGACATGTTGGCAGCTGAAATTCATTTTTTATCATTGGGATAGGCACAATGGTGGAGATTTTATCAGAAATGCCCATGGCAACCAATCAGAGATCAGCTTTAATTTTATAAACAGCTGTGGGAAATAGAAAGCTTTGCTCTGATTGGTTGAAGCTGACACTTTGATATAATATGTCTACACAGGCTTAAAAAAATGTAGCCCATTGTATAAGACAGACATGGGGTACAGTGCGAGGGATTGCTGCACCCCCTTATAGACCACCTTCAGCAGCAATCACTGGTGGTGAACCTCTGGCGAGTGTGTGGGGACATGATGGAGTGCACCATTGCTGTTGCCTTATAATGTAGACTGGTGTTATCCCTGCAAAACCCTTTCAGGGAAGGATTAAAAGATGTTTTCCAAAGTTGGAAAAGGAAAACCACGCCTCTTTTCGCTACCTTGTAAGGCGGCCCCCTTACCACCAAGCATGACTTACAAGAAGCCTAATAAGATGATGAGGGATTAAGCCAAACCAGTCTATCTATTCCAGAAGGGAAAGATTCCCAGTGGAGCATCAATGGCCATAAGTCTCCACACACCTGTAAGGCAACCTTAATACAGCGCCGTCTACAGAGGGGAATCTGTTCCTTCTGGAATAGATATCATCCCTCATCATGTTATTAGGCTTCTTGTAAGTCATGCTTGGTGGTAAGGTCTTTCGAGGTAGCTAAAGGAGGCATTGTTTTCCATTTCCCGCCTTGGAAAACGTATTTGCATCATTTTATAGCAGAAGGTGTTTGTAGAGTGGACTTCTTGATACCATTTCCATCTTTTGGAGATCACACTACTCTTTAGAGCTATTCTTTACTCTTCTTCATAGTGTTAATAACATTTCTGCTGTTCCCTGCCATAGTGAACATGAGACATGAGATGGAACTTTCCCTTTTGAAGCATCAGTGCCACCACCCATAGGATAGGTACAGTCAGGAGATAACTAATGAGATGGGGACTATTGTCCATTACTGTGGACGGGATACTGATCCTGCATTGACTGGAAATCATTGAAAACTATAATGGGTCATGGAGTGGTCTTGAGTCCAGGAACTATGGTCATGACACAAGGACCATGTTCTCCAGACTGAACCACAGTTGTCTCATGTCGCTTTCTATACTTTGTGTTCTGTTTAGTGGTTTTTGGTATCAGATGTACAAGTTTCTTTAGATTCAATCGATTTCCATAAACACTTTGGTAAATGGGATGAACTATAGGTGGACCATGGACCACAAATCTTCAGTATACTTAGCATCCTGAACCTGAATGCTATGTTCTCTATCTTGTGGCTACGGGTGGAGGCTCTGCATGTTACTACCAAGACGGATTGAGAACACACAAAGACCCGCTCAGGCTCCGCAGTTGTCAATTCTCATTTATTTTATTACAAAGATTTCCACATGTTAAAAATGAGTTTTGTATAAAAGTTGGCACTTGTGAACTGTAACACAAAGGGAGGAGTCGAGTAAATAGCAGTGTCCCTTGTGCCCAGATTCCACCCTGTAATACAATAATCCTCACCCCCTCCCCCACCCTTCACCCCAACATAGTCTTCTTAAATACAAAGAAAAGGAAGCAAAACAGCTGGTTTTCTGGAGTATAATAAATAAGTTTCTGAGATATACATAGACATGGCTGCTGGCTGTAACGCTGAGGATGTGCGACGTAAAAAGGCGTAATGGGGCAACGACTGCTAGAAGATGACCCCTGGGGCAGTAATACTGAAAAGGAAGATCCTGAGGCTCACAAATATCAACATTTGGTGTAGAGACGGAGGAACCTTGGAGGTGTAGTGTATAGTAAGCCATCCTCTAGTCACATGGAAGAAGTCAACTCACCCATCAGTGGAGAGTCCACCTCCGGCCTATGGGATAATACTGACGTGGTGGTGATCAGCTGAACAACTACTGACATTGCCCCTAAGGTCCAGGGCTACAAGACCTGGTGCAGCGTGGGGGTAATACTGACATTACTATAGCTACAGGTAGCTTATTAATCTAAGCAGCGTCTTGGTAAAGGGTGAATAGACAGGTGTCTGCAGCTATAAGGACACAAGGATCAGCGTCCACCACAGGTGCATGGTGAGGAATACTTAGCGGTGTGTGGGACACTGCCGGATAAGGGTGGTCCTGACCAATAATGACATTACTACATTACAAAGTGAAGATGCCTTAGAATGGTGCCTCAGAAGGCTCTGTGATATGAGAGAAGGTTCCCTCAACGTCACATAGAAGACGGAGGAGAGATAGACGGAAGCAAGAGGATTAACAATACACCGTAAAGACCTATGACAAAAGAACAACAGGAATGAAGTCCTCCAAAGGGGACATGAAGAGCTTACAAGACACGCAGGACAATGGCCACTTAATATATGGGACAATGTGCACTTCTTCCAGCATCCAACACTTCACACAAGGTGATTAGTACCATGAGGAGGAGCAATTGTGACTCCTCGTGTAACACAAAGCACCCCCCCAGACATTAGAGACATGAGCACACAATGCGGATGTACGCAAGGCTTATTGCTTGGTCTGGGAAGACCCATCCCCTAATGCAGGATTTTTGGCCCTCGTAGGAATAATGTGGCTGGTTAATAAACATCACAAGGTTCTGACACAAAGAACAGGGACCTCAAGAACATTGCATAGTGAGAGCTTCATAATCTCCATCACCACAGAAGCTCCAACCCTTACATATTGCCCTGTGAGTCTACATTATCCTCTATACATCTATAGAGAATGTTAGACAAGTGTCAGTGCAAGGTCAAAGGTAAGACACCATGAGTGGACATAAGGCTTCATGTGTGAACCCATCTCTCCGGGAAACCAGCAATGCTCCAGCAATATCCTCAAGTCTTTGTTCCCCTTTCATCATTTTTGGAGCTTGATCCATACCCAAGTTTTAGCTCACATATTGGACCAACTTTTCTAGATCTCCTGTCCCAACACAAGTTGAGTTCTGTTTTTTTTCTCTCTTTACTGAAGACCGGAGATATTCTGTACAGTTATCCCACCAATGAGAAGTCCAGGGCTGCTCACACACAAGAGTCTACAGAGGCCATGACGGTGATGTCCACTCTTCCGGTCATACGGAGGAGGTTTGTAGTGCTCTATGTATAATGTGTATGAGGATTGTATTATGGCTTTTTCTAGTGTTGGGTTGATGTAGCGCTCTATGTATATAGTAACACAGAATTGTATCCCGTCCAGTGGTCAGTCATGGTGGGGGTCGTAGTACTCTGTGTATTGTGTATAACAGCATTGTTGGGTCATGGTTTTGGTTATGGTGGCTACTGGTGTAGACCACTTCTACTTGCAGATGTTGGAGACCATTTAGTTTACTCCAAGAGCCAGTTTGACTTTCTGGGGCCTAATACTAAAAACTTACATTAACATCAATAGAAAAGAAATTAAGTGCTTCTACAAGCGACGTTAAAGTGCGTTGGCTCCTGGGGACTTAGAAACTTGTCTGTAAGTCTGAGTAGCTCAGAGTAAAGGGGATATGTGTGAATGGTAAGCAAATAAACCACATGCACTGATGATGGATAACTGTATACAATACCATCCAGGGCATCATGCACCTTCACGCCCAATAACACATCCTATATACAACTTACGAAGTGCACATATAGTCTTCTGAAATTCTACTAAATCCAGCAATTCGGTGCAGCCCTCCTACTCTATACACATCATGTAAGCAAACGTTCCTTAATCCGTCTTCTATCGTCGGTCAGATATCTGGTCATGAGGCTCGGTCTCTCTCAGATGACCGTGACTAAATATTTTGGGATATGTTCTGGTGATACGTGGGAAGAGCTTGGATACACAGTCCTTGTGGATTGGATTGCTGGTGAGCAGGTCCCGCCTGATATGTAGAAAAAAATGTTGAAAACAAATTAGCTGCCAGTCTGGGGCAGGACTGCACGATGGTCACCGATCAACGAGGATTGGCAAGTCTTTCTTCTTGTGTATTGTCACGTGCTGCAGAGACATGAAGCTGCCAACCCCTGGTCAACAGAGGGAACCTTGAATGAAACACCATGTATGGATCACCCATCAATTTGGCCTCAGATTACT
The DNA here is from genome assembly GCF_040894005.1 of Engystomops pustulosus. Taxonomy (NCBI): domain Eukaryota; kingdom Metazoa; phylum Chordata; class Amphibia; order Anura; family Leptodactylidae; genus Engystomops; species Engystomops pustulosus. Next base: position 950,738 of record NC_092412.1, read on the forward strand.
TAAATAGGTCTATCCCAACCCCTCTCACATTCTATATCATTTGGCTTCATATTCTGCAGACTTTGTGGTCTTCTGTTCTTTTACCACAAGAAACATTCTCACCAATTCAGCCTTTTTTTCCTATGTGTCTCTATCTTCCAAGTTCACTAGTCTTATTAAATTCTCAGTTCCCCATCGCCAGAAGGGTCAAGATTATGCTCTGTGCTGAGGATAGAGGCAGAAGGGCCTTGGGAGATACCAAACGGGGACACAACAGGCGAGCGCGCTGCAAGAGGAGACAAAGATGGGGAGAAGCTCGGTGGTATAATAGAAGATGACAGTGAAGCTTCATGCGTTATAGGAGAACGACGAAGGGAGGAGAAGTTTGGGAAGGTTCTGGCCACCGCAGGCTTAGGAGGCACGGTTTTGGCACCAGGATGAGCAACAGATGTGATAAGAGGAGGTGGGTCAATACGAGGTTGTGGAATTGCTTTTGGTTTTGGCTGGAAAGGTTTTCTTAATGCTGACTCGTCCTTAAGTCGAGCAATCTCCATGAACACACTGGCCAATGGCTGAAACTGGGGACACCAGTTCAGCAAATAATCCCAGTTGTAGCTGCCTCGTAATTCCTCATCACTAGCAACAATAGCTGTCAGAGATCCTTCTACAGATGGTTTGCCATCTTCAGGGAAAGTATAGTCCTTTGGGTGTGACATATTTAACCCACATCCCACACCCATGAAGGTGCCTCCTCCACAACTATCATCTCGATACAATGTCGATTGGGCAGAACCTTTTTTGTTCTTAAACCATTGTCCACTGTCCATAGAGGGGTCACAGGAGATATCAGACAGCTGGTCAGCATCTTGTTGGATACCAGAATCTGGACCACGTGCAGATATGTGCTCTTGCATAGAAGATGTAATACTTGCCACACGTGGATATTCATTGATCATACGAATCTCATCATCTTCTGCTGCTTCAGCTGATCCCCGGCCACTGGAATGAGAGGGGTCTAGAGAGCCCCCTCTAGTATAAGGTCCATCAACAGTGGAAGATTCCATAGAATAACCAGGAAGAGTCTGGTGATAAATCCGATCACCACTACCAAGTGCAGATTTATCATGCCCCATTCTTTGAAGAGTACTACCTTGTAAGTTGTCCAGCTGAGCATCAGCGTCTTCTCTTTTCTTCTGCATCCCTCGAGACCTGCAGACCACCAGGATGATTGCAACTGCAGCTAAAACCACAACTACTGCTAGTGATGATGCTACAGATACTATAAGTAGTAAGTTCAGGTCTGGGGCCAAACCAAAAGATGTGTGTGTAATGTCAACAGTTAGCTGGGTCACGGCTACCCGTGAGGATGGCAAGGGGCTATGAGCATGAACTTCCATCATCATTTCCCTTGTCTCTCTTTTTGAGCGCCCAGAACGGTGTCTCTGACTGTCTACCTTCAGGTAGACCTGACCTGTGGTTTCATTAATTCCAAAGTAGGGTGATGGTTTAGAAAACGAGTAGATGACCACACCATCAGCACCTTCATCTTCATCTGTTGCCTGAACCTGCCCAATAATCTGCCCTTTGTTAGCACCTTCTGGCACCTCAAAATTGAAGTATGAAGCAACAAAGACTGGGTCATACTCATCTTCTCCCGTCACAAGAACTTGTACGGTGACTGTAGCGGAAAAGTTTCCTGCGTCGGTGGCTTTTATTATCATATTGAAGGCTTTGCTGCGCTCGTAATCAAAGCTCTGCCGGGAGAGGAGTTCTCCTGAAGTTCTGTTCACAGAAAACACATCTTTTCCAGTAACAAGTCCCACTTCTGCTGATGGAAGCTCTATCACGGTATATAACAACTGGCCAAACATTCCTGTGTCCAGGTCAATGGCATGAATTATAGTCAGTAACGTGTTCGCTGGCTGGTTCTCCCTAATACTAGTGGTCAGAATCTGAACTGGAAAGTAAGGCTTGTTATCATTGATGTCACGAACTTCCACAGTCACAGGAGCAAGTGCAAAATTTACCAGACCACTGGAGCCATCAAAAGCTAGGACCACCAATGTATGCACGGCCTGCCGCTCCCTGTCCAGTTGGCGCACCAGCCTGATCGCACCTGTTGCCTCATTGATCTGGAATAGTCGACTCTCATCACCAGATGTGATTTTGTAATGGACCATGCCATTTTGTCCCGAGTCAGAGTCCTGCGCCAATACTCGTAACACCTCAGAGCCAACAGGGGAAGCTTCGCTAAGAAGTACACTGTAATCCGGACGTGGAAACACTGGTGGGTTGTCATTGACATCCAGCACAGTGATAAGTACATGGACAGAGTGACTTCTCTGAGGGACGCCTCTGTCGGATGCACCCAGAGTAAGATTATAGGAGTGAGTGGTCTCAAAATCTAGTGTATCTGTCAAGATGATTGAACCAATCTGCTGAAATTGTCCATTCCAGAAGCGCAGTCCACTCTGTACCTGAAAGACATTGCCAACATTGCCACTCAGAATGGTATAATCCAGGACTGAATTTTCCGGCGTTAGGTCTGCATCTGTGGCCTCTAAGATCAAGACGGTGCTACCAAGTGGCAGGTCCTCCGGCACAGCTGTTGTGTATTGGTGTTGTGGGAAAGTTGGGCCATGGTCGTTGACATCCATAATTATGATCTGCACTGTTACAAGAGAAGAAAGACTTGGGGATCCTTGATCTCGAGCTTCAACCAGAACATCTACCAGGGGTTGTGACGTGTCCAGCTCTATCGGCTGTTTTGTGATAAGTGTTCCTGAGAAAACAACACGAAACAAGGGTTAATGACTGGGTACATCAATAGCAAAATAAATCAGCTTAAATTGTACAGTCATGAAAGAAAGTAAGCCTCCCCTTGAAAAGCTTAGACTAGACTCTATTCCTCAGTGACACGGCTTATTAGTGGAAGGGATGATTTTGCCGACACAGCCATGAGAGGTCTTTTTCATAACCACCTCTACCATGGACTAGAAGACATCATAGTATCATAGTATCATAGTATATAAGGCTGGAAGGAGACGCAAGTCCATCAAGTCCAACCTTCAAGAATTAATTAAATGTTTTATCCCCATAACCCGTGATATTTTTTCTCTCCAGAAAGTCATCCAGGCCTCTCTTGAACATGTACATAGAGTCGGCCATAACAACCTCCTGCGGCAGAGAGTTCCACAGTCTCACTGCTCTTACAGTAAAGAACCTTTGTCTATGGTGATGGTAAAATCGCCTCTCCTCTAGGCGTAGAGGATGCCCCCTTGTCCTGGTCACAGGCCTAGGTATAAAAAGATCTTTGGAGAGATCCTTGTACTGTCCGTTCAGGTATTTGTACATTGTAATGAGGTCTCCCCTCAGTCGTCTTTTTTCTAAACTGAATAATCCCAAATTTTGTAATCTGTCAGTGTATTCTAATCCCCCTATTCCCCTAATAATCCTGGTTGCTCTCCTCTGCACCCGTTCCAGCTCTATTATATCCTTTTTATACACTGGTGCCCAAAACTGTCCACAATATTCCATGTGTGGTCTGACCAGGGATTTGTATAAGGGCAAAACTATGTCTTTATCATGAGAATCTATTCCTCTCTTGATACATCCCATTATTTTATTTGCTTTAGCAGCAGCCGCCTGGCTCTGGTCACTAAAATTAAGTTTACCATCCACCAATACGCCCAAGTCCTTTTCAGCTTCAGTTTTACTAAGTAATTGACCGTTTAGAACATAATTATACTTTTTGTTTCCATGGCCCAAGTGCATAACTTTACATTTATCTACATTAAACCTCATCAACCATTTCTCTGCCCATCCCTCAAGCTTCCACAAATCCCTCTGTAATGCTAAACTATCGACCTCAGTATTTATTACTTTACACAGCTTAGTATCATCTGCAAATATTGAAACTTGACTGTGTAAACCCACTACAAGGTCATTAATAAAAATATTAAAAAGAAGTGGCCCCAATACTGACCCCTGTGGCACTCCACTGGTAACATCAACCCAATCTGAGAATGTGCCATTAATGACCACCCTCTGTTTTCTATCACTAAGCCAATTACTTACCCAGATACACAGATTTTCTCCTATTCCCAGCAGTCTCATTTTATATACCAACCTTTTATGTGGCACGGTGTCAAATGCCTTTGAGAAGTCCAGATATACAACATCCACAGCGTCCCCCAGATCCAGTCTTGAACTTACCTCCTCGTAGAAACCAATCAGATTAGTCTGACAGGACCGATCTCTCATAAACCCATGCTGACGCTGGGTTATAAGGTTGTGCACAGTGAGATACTCCAGGATAGCATCTCTAATAAACCCCTCAAATATTTTCCCCACCACAGCAGTTAGACTTACGGGTCTGTAGTTTCCAGGATCGCTTTTTGATCCTTTTTTGTATATTGGTACCACATTTGCTATGCGCCATTCCTGTGGAACATAACCAGTCCTCAGTGAATCTTCAAATATTAAAAATAACGGTCTGTCTATCACGGTACATAATTCATGCAGAACCCGGGGGTGTATGCCATCTGGCCCCGGTGATTTATCTATCTTAGTGGTTGCGAGGCGGCGCCGTACCTCTTCCTGGGTTAAACTGTTGACATAAAAAGAATTAACATTATTCCTCATTGTGTCTTCCACCAGGGGATTTTCCTGGGTAAAGACAGTTGAGAAGGCGACATTCAGTAGATTGGCCCTTTCCTCATCTCCTTCCACCATGACCCCCATGTTATTTCTAAGGGGACCCACACTCTCAGTTTTTAGTTTCTTATCATTTATATACTTGATGAATAATTTGGGATTATTTTTGCTCTCCCTGGCAATATTTCTCTCAGTCTCTATTTTTGCGGCCTTTATCTGCTTTTTACAGGATTTATTTTTCTCTCTATAATCCTGTAATGCCTCATCACTACCTTCACGTTTTAGCACCTTAAACGCTTTATCTTTCTCGCTTATTGCTTTCCTTACAAGACTAGTTAGCCACGTAGGGTTTTTCTTGTTCCTTTTATGCTTTTTCCCATAAGGTATGTGTTTCTCACAGGACTTTTTCAGAATATATGAGAAAAAGTCCCATTTTTGGGGGGGGCTTTTGTCCTTGAGAGCATTATCCCAGTCTATGCCTTTAAGGTCTTCCCTTAGTTGCTGAAAATTTGCCCTCCTGAAGTTTAGAGTGTTGGTTGCCCCTTCACTAACGCTCTTAGTAAAGCGTAATACAAAATCAATGATATTATGATCACTATTCCCCAGGTTCCCCCCAACCTGTAGTTTTGATACCCTATCAGGTCTGTTGGTCAGGATAAGGTCCAGCAGTGCCCCCCCTCTTGTTGGCTCCAGGACTATTTGCGACAGGTAATTGTCTTTTGTTGTTGACAAGAACCTGCTACCTTTGAAGGACCTGCAGGTTTCTGCCCCCAGTCGATATCTGGGTAATTGAAGTCCCCCATGATAAGTACTTCCCTGCGCTTTGAAGCCGCATCCATTTCACTTATCAGCATTTCCTCTGCTGCCTCCATTATATTTGGAGCCTTATAACAAACCCCTAGTAATATTTTATTATTCTTTTTCCCTCCCCTTATCTCCACCCATAGGGACTCCACATTTGCGTTACTGATGTCATCTCGCAGGAAGGGCTTGAGGCAAGAATTCACATATAAACAAACCCCTCCCCCTTTTTTATTTATACGATCCTTTCTAAAAAGACTATAACCATCTATAGTAACAGCCCAGTCATAGCTACTGTCCGGCCATGTCTCGCTGATACCCACTATATCAGATTTCCGTTCCAACATCAAGACTTCCAGTTCCTCCATTTTGTTTGTGAGGCTTCTGGCATTTGTGTACATACACTTTATATGGTTTTCCCTGTCCCTATTCCTTTTGTCCTTATTCCCCAATCTCATTCCAGCCCCCCTTCCTCCCCCATGGACTATGACTCTTCCCAGCTCTCTATGTACACCGTCTATTTGCCCTGCACAAGTGTAATTGCCCTCCCCCCAGGTCTCTAGTTTAAACACTCCTCCAACCTTCTAGCCATTTTTTCCCCTAAAACAGCGGCCCCCTCCCCATTGAGGTGCAGCCCATCCCTACTGTAGAGCCTGTAGCCCACAGAAAAGTCATCCCAGTTCTCTATGAACCCAAAACCCTCCTTCCTACACCAACTTTTGAGCCACTTATTTACCTCCTTGATCTCCCGCTGCCTTTCTGGTGTGGCACGTGGTACAGGCAGTATTTCGGAGAAAATTACCTTTGAGGTCCTTGCCCTGAGCTTATGGCCTAAATCTCTGAAATCATTTTTAAGGACCTTCCACCTACCTGTTACTTTGTCATTAGTGCCAATGTGGACCATGACCGCTGGTTCCTCACCAGCCCCTCCCAGTAATCCGTCAACCCGATCCGCAACATGCCGAACCCGAGCACCCGGCAAACAACACACTGTTTGGTATGCACGGTCTTTGTGACAGATTGCCCTGTGTGTTCCCCTAATAATGGAATCTCCCACTACCAGCACCTGTCTGACCTTGCCTGTGCTCCCATTACCCTTCTTACTGGAGCACACATTCCCCTGGTTACTAGCGGCCATGTCTTTCTGCAGCATTGCTACCCCAGAGCTGATATCCCCCTCATCCACCAGCCTGGCAAACTTATTGGGGTGCACCAGATCAGGACTAGACTCTCTACAACTCTTCCCTCTACCCCGCCTTCTACATGTTACCCAGCTAGCTGCCCCCTCACTCTGCACCTCCATACTTCCCTCCCCACACCCATCTTCCCCAGAGAGTTTGTGCTCCAGGAGCAGCAAACTTCGTTCCATATTATCAATTGCCCGTAGCCTTGAAACTTGCTCATTTAGATCCAGAATCTGGGCTTCCAGATGAGCAATTTTCACACACCCCACACAGCAGTATTCCCCCTCTCACAGCAGTATATACCCCCCCTCACACACCCCACACAGCAGTATTCCCCCTCGAACGGCTGTTCAAGGAAAGCATACATGGCACAGGATGTACACCGTGTAGCAATGCCACTTATGGAGTCCATTGTTCTAATGGGGATTACAATAGAAATATGCACAGAAAGAAGAATTTACAGTCAAAGTAACACAAAACACAGAAGTTACCTGCTAAAGCCCCTCAAACTTAAGTCCCTTAAACCTAAGTCACACTTATGACACTGCACACACTTGGGATCAGTGCACACTCGCTGCCAAGCTCATACACTCGCTTTGCTAATGCTTTTTTTTAAAGTTAGCGGCCACAAAAATCTGCAGAGCTCACTGCACAAGATCTGGCTGCAAACCACCAAACAAACTGACCACAGAAGTATATAAAGGCTGCTAATTAGATAGCCACACCCCACTATTAATTAGGCAGCACCTGTGACTATACTGTCTAGATAAGCAAGGTGAATGCCTCCCTATACCCCCCACACAATATACAGATTATGCAAGTAAAATACCTTCAGATCTACTTGGTTGCAATAAAAAACACACAATGAATATCAGGAAATAAAAATGTAGATGCACTTATCTATTTGTTGCAGGATCCAAAAAGTACTCCTTCTCTTAAACCTAAGTCACACTTATGACACTGCACACACTTGGGATCAGTGCACACTCGCTGCCAAGCTCATACACTCGCTTTGCTAATGTTTTTTTTAAAGTTATCGGCCACAAAAATCTGCAGAGCTCACTGCACAAGATCTGGCTGCAAACCACCAAACAAACTGACCACAGAAGTATATAAAGGCTGCTAATTAGATAGCCACACCCCACTATTAATTAGGCAGCACCTGTGACTATACTGTCTAGATAAGCAAGGTGAATGCCTCCCTATACCCCCCACACAATATACAGATTATGCAAGTAAAATACCTTCAGATCTACTTGGTTGCAATAAAAAACACACAATGAATATCAGGAAATAAAAATGTAGATGCACTTATCTATTTGTTGCAGGATCCAAAAAGTACTCCTTCTCTTAAACCTAAGTCACACTTATGACACTGCACACACTTGGGATCAGTGCACACTCGCTGCCAAGCTCATACACTCGCTTTGCTAATGTTTTTTTTAAAGTTATCGGCCACAAAAATCTGCAGAGCTCACTGCACAAGATCTGGCTGCATAACCATCCTCCAGGGGGAATATCTCTTGATAAAACATCTTGCTCACTTGTCGTGGTGAGAAACTCTCCTTCAGCCTTTGCTTGGTGGAATTACAGGTGATGTAGATGATTGTGGTGACTTTCATTATCTATAGAGTTTAACTGTACTCAGGGGTGAACCTAAACTCACTCCCTCCGCCCCATGCAATAGTATTGTATCAGGTTATTTTTTTAGTACGGGTAGGTTCTCCATGCAGTGTCTCATACCCATGCTGACAACAGGAGTGAAGAGACACTCTTTTTAAGCGGAAGGTCCTGCTTTGTGGCGGATAACTGTGCCGCTGATGCTGGAGGTGGTGCTGCCTGAGGCAAGAGGCTAAACTCGCCTCATGGCTTGTGCACCCCTTTAGGTGAGCAAGAGCGATGTAGACCTATGTACATGTCAGAGATGAGGATAATACTGTTACTGTACCATTATGTGGATCGATGTGAAAGGCGCCAGTATCAGGGGACAACACTTTATACACTACTTTTCCCATGTCCCCCGAGTCTCGATCTGTGGCAGAAATGGTGATAAGTGGGGTCCCCGCCTGAGTGTGTTCCGCGATTATGACCTGATGGGAGAAAACAAGGTAATTACTATGATGGACCACGTGGTAGGACAGTGTGTGGGATGATATACCCCTGGACAGGGCGTCACCCCTCGGACACACATGGGGGTAGGTGTACCTGGTATAGGTTCTGTTTGAACTCCGGAGCATTATCATTGACATCCTGTAGGGTAAGTCTCACATCTGCCCTCGTCTGGTGTTTCCCATCGGAGGTCTGTATTGTTAAGGTGTATGATGCCCGCTCCTCATAGTCCAGGGGCTCGGTAAGCCATATGTGCCCACCGTAGCGGAAGATGCTAAACGTGCTTCCCAGCGAGCCATCAATAGTCAACATGTACCACAAGGGAGGCCCGGAGTCCACGTCATTTGCTGTCACCTGAGCAATTTCTGTTCCAATAAGAGCATCTGAAAATAAGACAACAATACAGAATTTTTTGACCAGCTCAGCAGAAAAGGCAGCATCCCCCATCTTCTCACAGCTCATGCGCACCTCCCTTGTCTGCACCCTAACCCTAGATGATTCAGCCCATTATACAGACACACAATGACGATAAATACCTTCCCGGATACTGAGCTCCAGCTGGAGGGGGATAGTGGGACTGTTATCGTTTACATCCATCACCACCAGGGTTAGGGTAGCTGATCCAGTCAATGGAGGAGACCCGCGATCTGTCGCTGTGACCACCAGCCTGGAAAGAGATATATGCAATGCACACTTAGCAGATATCTTAAAGTGTGACTTTGATGTTATAATGATTTTTACCAAATTGTCTTATTCCATTGCCCCTTTAAAAACACACAGAACTATGTCCATATTATGCTGCCCGTCCTTTTCTTTCCAGAGTTGTGGCATTTTCTATCTTGAAGATACTTGTGAAAAATCCTACTCAGCAGCAATGAAGTGGGCAGAGTCTAACCTTTGCCTTTCCTTGCTCTAAAATTAGGATGCCCATAGTTTCAATGATGTTGTGTGTTCTTTCAAGTACTGTAGCTGTAAATCCTGAAGATTCCTACAATTAAATCATCTGAACACTGCGTAGTATGTCCATACTGGATGTATATAGTGATTAGCCTGGCAGCTTTCATCATATAGAGCAGTGATGGCAAACTGAGTGCCCAAACCACAACCAAAACTCACAAATTTTTCGCAAAGTGCCAATGCGACAATTTAAGCAGTAACTTATCACTCCCTGCTCTGTCACAGGTTTAAATTGTATAGGCACCTGAGGACACCAATATAGTAGAAAGAAGGAGAAGAAGTTTGGATTATCATTGTAGCTTCCTTCTAGGGTCCTGGGCTGTCTGGGACTGCAAGAGGCCTTGAGTCCTGTCTGGCGGAGTCTGTGGTGGGTTGATGGCGCAGGTGCCCATATAGAGGGCTCTGAGTGCCACCTCTGGCACTAGTGCCATAGGTTCGCCACCACTGATATAGAGGAATATGGAGCATGGAATAAGTAGTAGAAACCCACAGTGAAATAGTTACATGAAGTGTATAAGGATAACAGCTTCCCTGCTGTGTAGAAAGTGTCCAAAGAGCAGAAAATGGAGGAGAAGGCTAGAAAGAAGTGTATGACACAGCATAAGGTGCAAAGAGAGACAGAAAAAGTTCAGTATAATCACAGACTGGGATGAAGGGTCTAATACGGAACATGGGAGACTTTTTATACCTCACTATTCCATGGAGGAGACTTCTGCATCCATGGCTCTGCACATGACCTCCTCCTTTCAGAGTAAGCAGGTTGCAGCATCACATGACCTCCCCTTCCCCTTCCTGTGTGACCAGTTAGCAGCATCCCATGACCTCCCCTTTCCTCCAGAGTGAGCAGGGAGCAGTATCCTATGACTCCCCCTCTCTACAGAATGAGCAGGGAGCAGCATCCCATGACCTCCCCCTCCCTCCAGAGTGAGCATGAAGCAGTACACCATGAGCTCTCCTCTCTACAGAGTGAGCAGGGAGCAGCATCCCATGACTTCCCCCTCCCTCCAGAGTGAGCAGGTAGCAGCATTAAATGACCTTCTCCCATCTGTGAAACTCTCTAGTAAACAGCTTTACAAACTCAAAGGGTTATTCAGCACAGACGGGGGGAGTGAACTTATTCTGGGAAAGGTTAACGTGAGAGGAAAGCTAAGAAACTGCTGGATATAGGTAAGATGATAGGTAGACTTGTCCTACAACCCAAGAGCTATTGATTTTTTGACGTAAATCGATATTGTGCTTTAAAATGATCCTGTCAGCAATACGAGCGGCTTTGACCCGTCGGGAACAATAAATACAGAGAGACGTTTTCACTACTTGTCTTAAGGTTTTCTTACTCTATAGCCTAGTGATGTGGAGGAAATACATGGTGACACTGTTGTACATGCAGTCAGGTTGAGATGTAATATTACAGTCAGTGTGAGACATCCCTGATATCAGGAGGACACTGGTAGATCGCCTTCCTGGACTCACCGGGCCTCTGACCAGATCTCACGGTCTAAGATAGCAGCGGTTGTGACGACTCCTGTGTGAGAATCAATGCGAAACAGATCCCTCATTGGCTGAAATGTCTGAAACGCGTAGGTGACCTGACCATTCATTCCTTGGTCTGGATCCTCTGCAATGACCTGGAAATAGCACAATCGTCTTTACTGGGGTATTACCAGGGTGCAGTAAGCCCCAATAACCTCCACTTCTTACTACCTACCTGTATAAGGCGACTCCCGTCTGCCTGGCCCTCCCTGATGTAAGCCGTGTAGGACGGGAGCTGGAAGTGCGGTGCATTGTCGTTGGCGTCTTGCAGCAGTATGGTGACGGCGGTAAATGCATAGTACTGGGCGGTCTCTGCCTGGACCACCAGCTTGTGGCGAGGGGAAGACTCAAAGTCCAGTAATGCCGGCTGCAGCACCGTGATCTGTCCTGGAGAGGAGACCAGAAGTAGAATCACAAGGACCACCATGGGTGAGGAACATCTCTACACTGGGTGCCTGGGAATTTCTCCTAAACCAAACTGGTAGGAGTGGTAACCTCTCTATAGATCTCATGAGTGCAGGACCTCTGCTATGGTTATCATTCTCTGGTGCAGAAAGCCTTTCTATGTATATCACTATGGTGGGCTTTGTGGGTCTCATCAGTGCAGGGACCCCTGTTACATATATTACCATGGTGAGGTCCGGTCATTGTAGGGTAAGGTTCATACCTGTATTTGGGCTGATGCTAAATACTCCATTTTCATTTCCGCTTAGGATACTGTAGCTGATTTTTCCTGAGGAGCCTCCGTTGTGTGTGGCCTTCACTGTTCCAACCACTGAGCCTACAAGGAGTGAGCAGAAGGACGGTAAGAACAAGATTACTCGGGACTCCCTAGGATCCCGAATACAGCAACAAGCTAAGGTCCAATTCCATGAAATGTAATAGTACACAGCAGCATTAAGGAGGGACCTGCCATGGTCTGCACAAGACTCCTACTCTTCCTCCTCTGATACTGATGCACCTGAGCTGTGTAGGGACACAGAGATTTGGTGCTGGCTGGTTTCAGTATGTTGAGGCCACCTCTATGTACCATGATCACTCAGCTATGCTCGGCTCTGTACGGGTTCTCTGATCTATGCTCGGCTCTGTACGGGTTCTCTGATATCATGATTGGAGCTTGGTCACCATTATACTACAGACTTGCACTGAAATATTTCCTATGCAAGGACTTTACTAATGGTGTACAAAGGCCACTTACCTTGCTGACTATTCTCAGATACACTGAATTCATGGGCATCTCTTGGAAATCTTGGCCCTCGTGCTGCCTCCTCACGGACATGTATAACAAGGACAGCAGTGGTGGATAGTGGTGGTTCTCCCAGATCTGACGCCTGTACAAATACTGTACGGTCACGTGTGCTCATGCCCTCCAGAGGTTCTAGCAGTCGTACTTCCCCAGTGTAAGGGTCTACAGAAAAGCGCCCTGTTCCAGAGTGAGGAGCCAACCTATATAAGATGGAAGCATTGGCGCCAGCATCCTTGTCTTCAGCTCTCATGGCAGCCAACGTCCTCTTAATGGGGGTGTTACGAGACAAATTTAGGTGAAACGGACTACGTAAAAATGTTGGATGGTTATCATTTACATCTTTTACTATTACTGTCACACTTGCTTCTGCACTACGTGGTCCAGATGGATCCGAATCCATCACCCATGCCAAAAAGGTGTATGCAGCCCGCCGCTCACGATCAAGCTGAATGGCGGTTGTGATATGTCCAGTCAGAGGGTCGATGTGGAAAGCCCCCTGAGTCCCATTAGATAGATGGAATGTAGTTTGTCCATTGTGACCATAATCGGGATCGAGGGCCGTCAGCTTCAAAACCAGACTACCAACGGGAGCATCTTCGGGAATCTCTGCATTGAAGGAAGATGTTGTGAAAGTGGGTGTGTTGTCATTGAGATCTAGCACAGACACTGTGATGGTGGTGGTGGCACTAAGAGAAGGACTGCCAGAATCGCGCACTATCACGGTCAGCTGGTATTCGTACACAGACTCGCGGTCCAATGCTCGAGAGGTCGAGAGGGCTCCTGTTGAAGAATCTAATGAGAAGTCTTGTAATGAGTCGCCATCTGCAAAGGAAGGTTATATAGGTGACTTTAGGTGACTGGTAAGGTCAAGGAAGTCCACAGCAATATGGCTTCACATTCTTAAGATAATGAAACTTCCAGTAGTTTGTGCTAGTGGACTCTAATAACCCATGTACTCTAATGTTATTTGTATATTGGACATGATACTCACCCATCAGATGATATTGTAGTTGCCCATTGCTTCCCGTATCTGGATCCCAAGCTCTGAGGACACATAACGTCATCGGCTCCTGATTCTCAGGAACTTCAAGGAATATGCTATCACTCTCAAAGACAGGGGCATTGTCATTCTCATCTCCGACGGTGACGTGAATCCTGACCTCAGACACCTTCGGAGGGGAACCTCCATCTCGGGCGTACGCTGCAACAATTATCAGGACATAAAGTCAACACACATGTAATCTCTGGAGATGTTCCTCACTCCATAAAGATGTTGTTTGGTCTGTGGAGGTGTTCTGTGAGATGTCCAATGGGTGTCCAGAAGTCTGGAGGATGTGAAGATTGTTTGTAAGCGATATAGGTGGCATGTGACAGTCTGCAGGATGTAGACAAGTAATGTAGGACATGGAGATATTGGGGTTATTTATCATTGGTTTTGGCTTAAAAAAGTTTTTAAAAAACTGTCAGTGAGGGTTTTGGGGACTTTTCATTTCTAAGGATTATTTCCACCTCTTTACTAATCTGGCGTAAACATAGAACTACAGCCAGATACATGACTTGGGACTTTTGCAAAAGTCTCATCGTTACTCTGGTTCCCTGCTAGTGGATGTGCTGGGACTTTTTATGATGTTTGAGACATTTTTGGGACATTTTGAAAAAAATCACAGACAAAAAGTCAAGGGCCAAAGCCACAGAATCTGATGGACAGTGGAACTCTGATAAATGACCCCCATTCTGTAGGATGTGGAAGTGTTTTGTAGTCTATGGAGATGTTTTGTAGGATATGGAGAAATTCTGTAGACTGCGAAGATCTTGGGATGTAGAGGTGGACTGAAGGACGTGGACATATTCTGTAGACCATACAGATGTCCTGACGCCTGTGGATGGAGTTGTTTCTGTAGGATGAAGGTGTTCTGCAGGTGTTATGGTGTTATTCTATATTTACCTGTGAACTTGTACGTGTCTTTTATCTCTCGATCCAGTATCTTGTTGGTAGTGAGTATTCCACTGTGAGGATCAAGTGAGAATTCGCCCCCAGTAATGCCTCCATATGTCACCTGTCCTCCTGGACCTACCATCAGTAAGGTGGACAAGCTGGTCAGGATGGAGTGTTTACTCCGAGACACAAATTACCTCATTTTATACGTATTTCTCACCGAGATCTCTGTCCACTGCCTTCAGCGTGAGAACCGTTGTGCCAGCTGCCTGGTTTTCCGTGACGATGCCCTCGTACTGCGCTTTCTCAAATTTGGGAATGTCATCATTCACATCAAGAACTGAGACAGAAAGTGTCTGTGTGCTGGACAGGCGCGGAGAACCGTAATCCACCACCACCAGGGTTAGGTTGTAGCCGGATGTCTCTTCACGGTCTAACGTTCTCACCAAAGACAAAGCGCCTGAAAAGTATAGGTGGTGTATGAGTAATACCAATAGATCATTATATTACTGGGAACCCCAATGCCACCCCAACACATGCCAACGCTACTACTGTACCCCAACATTACTACTGTACCCCAACATTACTACTGTGCTCCAACATTACTACTGTGGTGCAAAAGGGCTAATGTGCCCCAACATCACTAGTATGCTCCGACATTACTACTGTGCTCCAACACTAATACGGTGCTCCATAATTACTACTGTGCTCCAACACTAATACGGTGCTCCATAATTACTACTGTGCTCCAACACTAATACGGTGCTCCATAATTACTACCGTGCTCCAACATTATTACTGTGCTCCATAATTACTACTGTGCTCCAACACTAATACGGTGCTCCATAATTACTACTGTGCTCCAACACTATTACTGTGCTCCATAATTACTACTGTGCTCCAACATTACTACTGTGCTCCATCATTACTACTGTGCTCCAACATTACTACTGTGCTCCAACACGGCTACTGTGCACCAACATTACTAGTATGCTCCGACACTACAACAGTGCTCCAACACTATTACTGTACCCCAACATTACTACTGTGTTCCAACATTACTACTGTGCTCAAACACTATTACTGTACCCCAACATTACTACTGTGTTCCAACATTACTACTGTGCTGCAAAAGGGCTAATGTGCACCAACATCACTAGTATGCCCAACACTACAACAGTGCTCCAACACTAATACGGTGCTCCATAATTACTACTGTGCACCATCATTACTACTGTGCTCCAACACTATTACTGTACCCGAACATTACTACTGTGCTCCAACATTACTACTGTGCTCAAACACTATTACTGTACCCCAACATTACTACTGTGCTCCAACATTACTACTGTGCTCCAACACGGCTACTGTGCACCAACATTACTAGTATGCTCTGACACTACAGCAGTGCTCCAACACTAATACTGTGCTCCATAATTACTACTGTGCTCCATCATTACTAATATGCTTCAACATTACTACTGTGCTCTGACACTTATACTGCGCTTCAACATTACTGGGGAACACCGACACAAATACTCTGCTCCCACATTACTAATGAAAAACAACACTATTTCTGTGCTCCAACACCACTACTGTGCTGCAACATTACTAATGTACTCCAACATTACTACTGTGCTCAAACATTACTACTGTGCTCAAACACTCCTACTGTGCTCCAACATTACTATTGTACATTACCACTGTGCTTCAACACTACTACTGTACTCCAAAATTACTGCTGTGCTCCAACACTACTACTGTGCTCCAACATTATTACTGTACTCCAACATTATTACTGTACTCCAACATTACTACTGTGCTCCAACACTACTACTGTACTCCATCATTACTACTGTGCTCCAACATTATTACTGTACTCCAACATTATTACTGTACTCCAACATTACTACTGTGCTCCAACATTACTACTGTGCTCCAACATTATTACTGTACTCCAACATTATTACTGTACTCCAACATTACTACTGTGCTCCAACACTACTACTGTACTCCATCATTATTACTGTGCTCCAACATTATTACTGTACTCCAACATTACTACTGTGCTCCAACATTACTACAGTGCTCCAACATTACTACTGTGGTCCAACACTACTAATGTTCTCCAACATTACTACTGGGCACCAATATTACCACTGTACACCAACATTTATACTGTACCTACTGTACTCCAACACTAATACTGTACTCCAACATTAATACTGTGCTCCAACATTACTACTGTACATCAACACTACTACTGTGCTCCAACATTACTACTGTGCTCCAACACTACTAATGTTCTCCAACATTACTACTGTGCTCCAACACTACTAATGTTCTCCAACATTACTACTGTGCTCCAACACTCCGACTGTGTTCCAACACTAATACTGTGCTCCAACATTACTACTGTGCTCCAACATTACTACTGTGCTCCAACATTAATGCTGTACTCCAACATTACTACTGTGCTCCAACATTACTACTGTGCTCCAACACTAATACTGTACTCCAACATTACTACTGTGCTCCAACATTACCACTGTACACCAACATTACCACTGTGCTCCAACATTAATGCTGTACTCCAACATTACTACTGTGCTCCAACATTACTACTGTGCTCCAACACTACTACTGTACTCCAAAATTACTGCTGTGCTCCAACACTACTACTGTGCTCCAACATTATTACTGTGCTCCAACATTACCACTGTACACCAACATTACCACTGTGCTCCAACATTAATGCTGTACTCCAACATTACTACTGTGCTCCAACATTACTACTGTGCTCCAACACTACTACTGTACTCCAAAATTACTGCTGTGCTCCAACACTACTACTGTGCTCCAACATTATTACTGTACTCCAACATTACTACTGTGCTCCAACACTACTACTGTACTCCATCATTACTACTGTGCTCCAACATTATTACTGTACTCCAACACTGCTAATGTGCTCAAACACTAATACTGTGCTCCAACACTACTACTGTACTCCAACATTACTACTGTGCTCCAACACTAATACTGTGCTCCAACATTACTACTGTACATCAACACTACTACTGTGCTCCAACATTACTACTGTGCTCCAACATTACTACTGTACATCAACACTAATACTGTGCTCCAACATTACTACTGTGCTCCAACATTACTACTGTGCTCCAACATTAATGCTGTACTCCAACATTACTACTATGCTCCAACATTACTACTGTGCTCCAACACTCCTACTGTACTCCAACATAACCACTGTGCTCCAACATTACTACTGTACACCAACATTACCACTGTGCTCCAACATTACTACTGTGCTCCAACACTACTACTGTACTCCAAAATTACTGCTGTGCTCCAACACTACTACTGTGCTCCAACATTATTACTGTACTCCAACATTACTACTGTGCTCCAACACTACTACTGTACTCCATCATTACTACTGTGCTCCAACATTATTACTGTACTCCAACACTGCTAATGTGCTCAAACACTAATACTGTGCTCCAACACTACTACTGTACTCCAACATTACTACTGTGCTCCAACACTAATACTGTACCCCAACACTTCTTCTGTGCTCCAACATCACTACTGTACTCCAACATTACTACTGTGGTCCAACACTAATACTGTACTCCAACATTACTACTGTACTGCAACACTACTACTGTACTCCAACATCACTACTGTACTCCAACATTACTACTGTGCTCCAACTTTACTACTGTGCTCCAACACTACTACTGTACTCCAACATTACTACTGTGCTCCAACACTACTACTGTACTCCAACATTACTACTGTGCTTCAACACTACTACTGTGCTTCAACACTACTACTGTGCTCCAACATCACTACTGTACCCCAACATTACTACTGTGCTCCAACATTACTACTGTGCACCTACACTACTACTGTGCTCCAACATTACTACTGTGCTACAACATTACTACTGTGCTCCAACACTACTACTGTACTCCAACATTACTACTATGCACCAATATTACTACTGTGCTCCAACATCACTACTGTACTTCAACATTAAAACTGTGCTCCAACAATACTAATCTTCTCCAACAATAATACTGTGCTCCAACACTACTACTGTACTCCAACATTACTTCTGTGCTCCAACACTACTACTGTGCCCCAACATTACTTCTTTGCTCCAACATCACTACTGTACTTCAACATTAAAACTGTGCTCCAACAATACTAATCTTCTCCAACAATAATACTGTGCTCCAACACTACTACTGTGCTCCAACACTACTACTGTGCCCCAACATTACTTCTTTGCTCCAACATTACTTCTGTACTCCAACATTACTTCTGTGCTCCAACACTACTACTGTACTCCAACATTACTACTGTGCTCCAACACTAATACTGTGCTCCAACATTACTACTGTGCTTCAACATTACTACTGTACATCAACATTACTACTGTGCTCCAACACTACTACTGTGCTCCAACACTACTAATGTTCTCCAACACTACTACTGTACCCCAACACTACTACTGTGCTCCAACACTCCGACTGTGTTCCAACACTACTACTGTGCTCCAACACTCCGACTGTGTTCCAACACTAATACTGTACATCAACATTACTACTGTGCTCCAACACTACTACTGTGCTCCAACATTACTACTGTGCTCCAACACTACTACTGTACTCCATCATTACTACTGTGCTCCAACATTATTACTGTACTCCAACACTGCTAATGTGCTCAAACACTAATACTGTGCTCCAACACTACTACTGTACTCCAACATTACTACTGTGGTCCAACACTAATACTGTACTCCAACATTAATACTGTGCTCCAACATTACTACTGTACATCAACACTTCTTCTGTGCTCCAACACTACTACTGTGGTCCAACACTAATACTGTACTCCAACATTAATACTGTGCTCCAACATTACTACTGTGCTCCAACACTCCTACTGTACTCCAAAATTACTGCTGTGCTCCAACACTACTACTGTGCTCCAACATTATTACTGTACTCCAACATTACTACTGTGCTCCAACAGTACTACTGTACTCTATCATTACTACTGTGCTCCAACATTATTACTGTACTCCAACATTATTACTGTACTCCAACATTACTACTGTGGTCCAACACTACTAATGTTCTCCAACATTACTACTGTGCTCCAACATTACTACTGTACATCAACACTACTACTGTGCTCCAACATTACTACTGTGCTCCAACACTAATACTGTGCTCCAACATTACTTCTGTGCTCCAACATTACTACTGTGCTCCAACATTCTGACTGTGTTCCAACACTAATACTGTGCTCCAACATTACTACTGTGCTCCAACATTACTACTGTGCTCCAACACTCCGACTGTGTTCCAACACTAATACTGTGCTCCAACATTACTACTGTGCTCCAACATTACTACTGTGCTCCAACATTACTACTGTGCATCAACATTACTACTGTGCTCCAACATTAATGCTGTACTCCAACATTACTACTATGCTCCAACATTACTACTGTGCTCCAACACTCCTACTGTACTCCAACATAACTACTGTGCTCCAACATTACTACTGTACACCAACATTACCACTGTGCTCCAACATTACTACTTTGGTCCAACACTACTACTTTACTCCAAAATTACTGCTGTGCTCCAACACTACTACTGTGCTCCAACACTACTACTGTACTCCATCATTACTACTGTGCTCCAACATTATTACTGTACTCCAACACTGCTAATGTGCTCAAACACTAATACTGTGCTCCAACACTAATACTGTACTCCAACATTACTACTGTGCTCCAACACTAATACTGTACCACAACACTACTACTGTGGTCCAACACTAATACTGTACTCCAACATTACTACTGTACTGCAACACTACTACTGTACTCCAACATCACTACTGTACTCCAACATTACTACTGTGCTCCAACTTTACTACTGTGCTCCAACACTACTACTGTACTCCAACTTTACTACTGTGCTCCAACACTACTACTGTACTCCAACATTACTACTGTGCTTCAACACTACTACTGTGCTTCAACACTACTACTGTGCTCCAACATCACTACTGTACTTCAACATTAAAACTGTGCTCCAACAATACTAATCTTCTCCAACAATAATACTGTGCTCCAACACTACTATTGTACTCCAACATTACTTCTGTGCTCCAACACTACAACTGTGCCCCAACATTACTTCTTTGCTCTAACATTACTTCTGTACTCCAACATTACTTCTGTGCTCCAACACTACTACTGTGCTCCAACATTATTACTGTACTCAAACACTGCTAATGTGCTCAAACATTACTACTGTGCTCCAACATTACCGCTGTACTCCAACATTACTACTGTATCTCCAACATTACTACTGTGCACCAGCACTAATACTGATCTCCCAACTCTACTAATGTGCACCCGCAATACTACTGTGCTCTAGCATTTCAACTGTGCTCCATCATTACTTATATGCTTTGGCACTACTACTGTACATCAACATTACTACTCTGCACCAACGCTATGACAGTGCTCCACAAATGGACCAGTAAATGTTGTTGGAGGTTACATCAGCCCATCTTGTCTGGACCTTGTCTTCAGGACCTGGTAAAGCCCCAATTCACATGACTCCTTTAAGTAGATACAATTAGGCCAATGCTAGTGGTGGAACAGCAAATTGTTATAATGAAGGGGCACATGTGTGAACACTACACTCAGTCCTCGGTAATGTACTATGTCTGTTACTACAATGGTGCTCCTATCCCAATGTGTGAACACTATGAGCCATCCACAAGTACATAGGTCACTTACCCGTGCTTGGGTGTATCTGGAATCTGCCCTCCTCATTGCCTCCAGCTATCTGATAACCAATCCGGCCATTCTCTCCCTGGTCTGGGTCTTGTGCTACCAGGAAAAGAGCCACAGAACCTACAGGAAGGTCTTCAGACAACCACACTACGGAGGGTATGATGAAATGGGGTGTGTTGTCGTTGCGATCACTAAGGAATATCCTGGCTGTTACAGAAGTAGAACGACGTTGACTTGCATTTAGAGCACAATCCTGAGCCTCTACCATCAACAAGAAGGACGAAACCTTTTCCCGATCCAGTGGGAATGCTATACTCATGACACCCGTCTCTGCATCCAGGAGAAAAACAGTTTTGGCAAGCTCCGGCTCCTGGCGCACTAAGGAATACCGGACCTTACTGTTGGGTCCTGGTCCATCCCGATCCACAGCTTCAAAAGTGAAGACAGAAGAACCAACCTGAGCATCCTCTGCAATGACCAAGGTGAGAGGATCTTCAGGAAAAACAGGGGAATGGTCATTTTTGTCTTGGACTTCAATCTCTACTTGGACCAGTCGAGGTGGTAAGTACAGTCCTGTCACTTCTCTAGCTTCCTCAATACTCACTCTTAAGCTATACTTTGGCTGAGACTCAAAATCAAGTTCTTTTACCAGGAAGATGTTACCAGTCCGTCCATCCACCACAAACGTCCCAGTTGGGTCATCCAATAAGGTGTAGATTGCTGAGCCATGAGGGGTTTTAGGGGAAACAGTACCCAAAAGTGATCCTGGTGGTAATCCTTCCATTGGTGTGAGGACTAGTGCACTGGGGTTAGGCTTAGTTGGGTATCTGACTGATGGTAAAACCTGAAAAATAGACACATATGTTACACACTCCATACTACCAGGCATCTCAGTACTATGTGCTCAGTGTAGGACTCCAGTACCTGTATGCGGAGGGTAGCCTCTGCACTTTTGGAAGGAGTTCCAGAATCCTGTGCTTGAAGGGTCATTATATAGAGGGATCTTTCTGCATGGTGTATGGATGTGGCTGTACGCAGCTCCCCTGTATGGGGATGCAGAGTGAAGCGTTCTGCCCATGGACCTGACAAGACAATATTACTGGTTACCAACAGTGGACACCAGTGATACACCAAAAACACTGCAGGACAATCAGGATACAACCACCATCTGTCATTCATCCCCTGACGTCTTTGTGTGATCCATCACATCATCATCCGTCAATATCGGGCCAATAAACAATCCATCATATGCTCGTATAATACCTGACAGGCTATAAGTGACGGTCCCATTCTCGCCCTCATCTGCGTCCTTGGCCAAGATGGATGCCACAAATGCTCCAGACAATTTCCCTTCCATGATCTAAAGGAGGAAAGTAATTTTAGCATTTGTTGTGATATCATAGAAGGTTCGGAGAAGGTGAAGACCGCTACCTGGACCGTGGTCTCTCTCCCGGGGCTGGGGTGCAGGAACACTGGATGGTTGTCATTCTCATCCAACACGGAGACATGTATGGTGCCGGTCACGCTGCGTGGAGGTGCCCCACCATCTTGGGCGATTACTAGCAGCTGATACGTGGCCTGGTGCTCCCGGTCTAGAAGCTTTCTTACTGATAACTCTCCTAAACGAGAAAAGACTCATGAGTAAGGAACTTCCACAGTGTACAAGGCTGACAGCTCCCTGGAGACCCCCAGCACCCTGTGATAGTATAAGCAGAAGTCATACAGTGGGTACAGAAAGTATTCAGACCCCTTTAAGTGTTTTTTTTTTTTGCTCATTAATGTGCACTCTCTCCCATCTCCCTCCTGCACCTCTGGAGCTCAGCCACAGTGATCTTTCGGTTCTTCTTTACCTCTCACCAAGGCTCTTGTCCCACAATTGCTTAGTTTGGATGGATAGCCAGGTCGAGGAAGAGTTATGGTCATCCCAAACTTCTTCCATTTAAGGATAATGGAGGCAACTGTGCTCATAGGAACCTTGAGTGCTGCAGAAATACTTTTGTACCCTTAGCCAGATCTGTGCCTCGTCACAATTCTATCTCTGAGCTCCTTGGGCAGTTCCTTAGACCTCATGATTCTCATGTGCTCTGATATGGATTGAGAGCTGTGAGGTCTTATATAGACAGGTGTGGCCTTTCCTAATCAAGTCCAATCAGTTTAATTAAACTCAGCTGGACTCCAAGGAAGGAGTAGAACCATCTCAAGGAAGATCAGAAGGAAATGGACAACATGTGAGTTAAATATGTGTGTTACAGCAAAGGGTCTTGTGACCATCTGATATTTTCACATTACTGGGGGGCAGAGTGTACATTACTTGAGAGGGGGGCAGAGGGCCCATTAATGAGACTTTTATAAAGGGTCTCAATGCTTTCTGTGCTCCCTGTATGTCATGTAAATGGACACTGTGGACTCTGTGAAGATGATGCTCTGGTCCTACCTGTGTGTGGATGGATGGTGAAGTCAGTTTCTTGTGCCGGAAGTCTGTACGTAACACGCCCGTTCTGTCCTGCGTCTCTGTCGGTGGCGCTGACTCTTCCCACAATCTCCCCTGGGGGTCGGTTCTCAGAGATGCTCATGAAATACCTCTCCTCACTCAGTCGTGGTGCATTGTCATTCTCATCAGTGACTCGCACACGTACAGTGCACGTGGCAGTGCGGCTTCCAGAACCCCCTGATGCCAACACCGCCAGAACATATACTTCTCGGCTTTCTCTGTCCAATGCTCCCCGGACATATAACCATCCAGTTTCCGGTTCTACACTAAATCCTACTGCATCAGCATCCGTCCTCAGTCTGTAACGCAGTGGGTTCTCCTTACCACCAGGAAGTAATGCTTGTACCTGCAGAAGTCTACTCATGGGAGGACTACCTTCTCGGACCTCCACTCGATAATCCGATGCTCCACAAGCTGGCTCAGACTCCTGCTCAATTACAAGGATTGTGATCTCTAACTCAGAAGAAAGTTGAGGGAAGCCACCATCAAGGGCAAGCACACGAAGCTCATAACTTTCCTGGGCCAGGTGTCCAATGATCTGGATCTGTCCAGAACTATCGATGCTAAAGGGACCCTGAGAGATAAGCTGATAATGAATCTGTCCATTGGCTCCTATATCAGGGTCTAGAGCTTTGGCCGTAAAGATGATGGAGTCAGTCGGGGTAGACCCCGGGATTCTCAGGGTTTGTGTGGATGATATGAAAGTTGGTGGATTATCGTTAATATCAGTAATTCGAAGAATAACCCGTGCTCGGGTGTAAGCTGGGGGTGAACCACTTTGAGCTTGGACCTCCAGAAGAAGTTCACTGTCTTGTTCTCTATCGAGCTGCCGACGTGTAGACAATATTCCAGATTGAGGGTCCAACGATAAAAGACCACGAGGGTCACCATAAGCCAAGGAGTAGAGAATCACACCAGGGGCACCTAGAAGGAAGGAGAAATCCTAATAACTATACGCCTCCCATTGTGAAGAGGAAATGAGACCCGCAACAGAAAACGAGAGTAGCCATTCAGTAGGTACCTGGTGGATTGGTTGCTTTCACACTGCCAACAGTAGTCCCTGGCGGAGTGTCTTCAGGCACCACAAAGTCATACTGAGGCTGAAGAAATGTGGGGATGTGGGCAGAGCTTGGTAAGATGCTGACATTTACCCAGGCGTTCACTTCAGCTCTTACTCCACCACCATCTTGTGCTCCGACCTCAAGATGCAGGACAGTACCAGCCCGAGCAGACAGAGAACGTGCCACCAAGAGGGTACCTGTAAAAGATTCCTAAGTGTCACAGCCATAGAGAACGTGCCACCAAGGAGGTGCAGTACCTGACAAACATTCCTTAGTGTCACACCTCAGGACCTCAGAATACTATACTACCACCACAGGACCTCAGGATAGTATACTACCACCACTGGACCTCAGGATAGTATACTACCACCACAGGACCTCAGGATAGTATACTACCACCACTGGACCTCAGGATAGTATACTACCACCACAGGACCTCAGGATAGTATACTACCACCACAGGACCTCAGGATAGTATACTACCACCACCACCACAGGACCTCAGGATAGTATACTACCACCACCACACGACCTCAGGATAGCATACCACCACCACACGACCTCAGGATAGTATACTACCACCACAGGACCTCAGGATAGTATACCACCACCACAGGACCTCAGGATAGTATACTACCACCACAGGACCTCAGGATAGTATACTACCACCACCACCGGACCTCGTGATACTGTACTACCACCACCACAGGACTTCATGATACTATACTACCACCACAGGATCTCAGGATAGTATACTACCACCACAGGACTTCATGATACTATACTACCACCACAGGATCTCAGGATAGTATACTACCACCACAGGATCTCAGGATAGTATACTACCACCACAGGGTCTCAGGATAGTATACTACCACCACCACCACAGGACCTCAGGATAGTATACTACCACCACTGGATCTCAGGATAGTATACTACCACCACAGGAACTCAGGATAGTATACTACCACCACAGGACCTCAGGATAGTATACTACCACCACTTTACTCAGGATAGTATACTACCACCACAGGATCTCAGGATAGTATACTACCACCACAGGAACTCAGGATAGTATACTACCACAACAGGACCTCAGGATAGTATACTACCACCACAGGACCTCAGGATAGTATACTACCACCACAGGATCTCAGGATAGTATACTACCACCACAGGAACTCAGGATAGTATACTACCACCACAGGACCTCAGGATAGTATACTACCACCACAGGACCTCAGGATAGTATACTACCACCACTGGACCTCAGGATAGTATACTACCACCACAGGATCTCAGGATAGTATACTACCACCACAGGAACTCAGGATAGTATACTACCACCACCACAGGACCTCAGGATAGTATACTACCACTACAGGACCTCAGGATAGTATACTACCACCACAGGACCTTAGGATAGTATATCACCACCACAGGACCTCAGGATACTACCACCACCACCACAGGACCTTAGGATAGTATATCACCACCACAGGACCTCAGGATAGTATACTACCACCACCACAGGACCTCAGGATAGTATACTACCACCACAGGATCTCAGGATAGTATACTACCACCACAGGAACTCAGGATAGTATACTACCACCACAGGACCTCAGGATAGTATACTACCACCACAGGACCTCAGGATAGTATACTACCACCACTGGACCTCAGGATAGTATACTACCACCACAGGATCTCAGGATAGTATACTACCACCACAGGAACTCAGGATAGTATACTACCACCACCACAGGACCTCAGGATAGTATACTACCACTACAGGACCTCAGGATAGTATACTACCACCACAGGACCTTAGGATAGTATATCACCACCACAGGACCTCAGGATAGTATACTACCACCACAGGACCTTAGGATAGTATATCACCACCACAGGACCTCAGGATAGTATACTACCACCACCACTGGACCTCAGGATAGTATACTACCACCACCACAGGACCTCAGGATAGTATACTACCAGCACCACAGGACCTCAGGATAGTATACTACCACCACCACAGGACCTCAGGATAGTATACTACCACCACCACAGGACCTCAGGATAGTATACCACCACCACAGGACCTCAGGGTAGTATACCACCACCACAGGACCTCAGGATAGTATACTACCACCACCACAGGACTTCAGGATAGTATACTACCACCACAGGACCACAGGATAGTATACCACCACCACAGGACCTCAGGATAGTATACTACCACCACAGGACCTCAGGATAGTATACCACCACCACAGGACCTCAGGATAGTATACTACCACCACCACAGGACCTCAGGATAGTATACTACCACCACCACAGGACTTCAGGATAGTATACTACCACCACAGGACCTCAGGATAGTATACCACCACCACAGGACCTCAGGATAGTATACTACCACCACCACAGGACTTCAGGATAGTATACTACCACCACAGGACCTCAGGATAGTATACCACCACCACAGGACCTCAGGATAGTATACTACCACCACCACAGGACCTCAGGATAGTATACCACCACCACCACAGGACCTCAAGATAGTATACTACCACCACCATTGGACCTCAGGATAGTATACTACCACCACCACAGGACCTCAGGATAGTATACTACCACCACTACAGGACCTCAGGATAGTATACTACCACCACCACAGGACCTCAGGATAGTATACTACCACCACTACAGGACCTCAGGATAGTATACTACCACCACAGGACCTCCGGATAGTATACCACCACCACAGGACCTCAGGATAGTATACTACCACCACAGGACCTCAGGATAGTATACTACCACCACCACAGGACCTCAGGATAGTATACTACCACCACCACAGGACCTCAGGATAGTATACCACCACCACAGGACCTCAGGATAGTATACTACCACTACAGGACCTCAGCATAGTATACCACCACCACCACAGGACCTCAGGATAGTATACCACCACCACAGGATCTCAGGATAGTATACTACCACCACCACAGGACCTCAGGATAGTATACCACCACCACAGGATCTCAGGATAGTATACCACCACCACAGGACCTCAGGATAGTATACTACCACCACCACAGGACCTCAGGATAGTATACTACCACCACTGGACCTCAGGATAGTATACTACCACCACCACAGGACCTCAGGATAGTATACTACCACCACCACAGGACCTCAGGATAGTATACTACCACCACAGGACCTCAGGATAGTATACTACCACCACAGGACCTCAGGATAGTATACTACCACCACAGGATCTCAGGATAGTATACTACCACCACCACAGGATCTCAGGATAGTATACTACCACCACAGGACTTCAGGATACTAACACCACCACCACAGGACCTCAGGATAGTATACTACCACCACAGGACTTCAGGATAGTATACTACCACCACAGGACCTCAGGATACTAGCACCACTGGACCTCAGGATAGTATACTACCACCACTGGACCTCAGGATGGTATACTACCACCACCACTGGACCTCAGTATAGTATACTACCACCACAGGACCTCAGGATAGTATACTACCACCACTGGACCTCAGGATAGTATACTACCACCACCACAGGACCTCAGGATAGTATACTACCACCACTGGACCTCAGGATAGTATACTACCACCACCACTGGACCTCAGGATAGTATACTACCACCACAGGACCTCAGGATAGTATATCAACACCACAGGACCTCAGGATAGTATACCACCACCACCACAGGACCTCAGGATAGTATACCACCACCACAGGACCTCAGGATAGTATATCACCACCACAGGACCTCAGGATAGTATACCACCACCACAGGACCTCAGGATACTAACACCACCACCACAGGACCTCAAGATAGTATTCTACCACTACAGGACCTCAGAATAGTATACCACCACCACCACAGGACCTCAGGATAGTATACTACCACCACAGGACCTCAGAATAGTATACCACCACCACCACAGGACCTCAGGATAGTATACTACCACCACAGGACCTCAGGATAGTATACCACCACCACAGGACCTCAGGATAGTATACTACCACCTCAGGACCTCAGGATAGTATACTACCACCACAGGACCTCAGGATAGTATATCACCACCACAGGACCTCAGGATATTATACCACCACCACAGGACCTCAGGATAGTATACTACCACTACAGGACCTCAGGATAGTATACCACCACCACAGGACCTCAGGATAGTATACTACCACCACTTGACCTCAGGATAGTATACTACCACCACCACAGGACCTCAGGATATTATACCACCACCACAGGACCTCAGGATAGTATACTACCACTACAGGACCTCACGATAGTATACCACCACCACAGGACCTCAGGATAGTATACCACCACCACAGTACCTCAGGATAGTATACTACCACCACAGGACCTCAGGATAGTATACTACCACCACAGGACCTCAGGATAGTATACTACCACCACAGGACCTCAGGATACTACCACCACCACCACAGGACCTCAGGATAGTACCACCACCACCACAGGACCTCAGGATAGTATACTACCACCACAGGACCTCAGGATACTACCACCACAGGACCTCAGGATAGTATACTACCACCACAGGACCTCAGGATAGTATACCACCACCACAGGACCTCAGGATAGTATACTACCACCACAGGACTTCAGGATAGTTTACTACCACCACAGGACCTCAGGATAGTATACTACCGCCACAGGACCTCAGGATAGTATACTACCACCACTGGACCTCAGGATAGTATACTACCACCACAGGACCTCAGGATAGTATACTACCACCACCACAGGACCTCAGGATAGTATACTACCACCACCACAGGACCTCAGGATACTATACCACCACCACAGGACCTCAGGATAGTATACCACCACCACAGGACCTCAGGATAGTATACTACCACCACCACAGGACCTTAGGATACTATACCACCACCACAGGACCTCAGGATAGTATACCACCACCACAGGACCTCAGGATAGTATACTACCACCACAGGACCTCAGGATAGTATACTACCACCACCACAGGTCCTCAGGATAGTATACTACCACCACCACAGGACCTCAGGATAGTATACCACCACCACACGACCTCAGGATAGTATACTACCACCACCACAGGACCTTAGGATACTATACCACCACCACAGGACCTCAGGATAGTATACCACCACCACAGGACCTCAGGATAGTATACTACCACCACAGGACCTCAGGATAGTATACTACCACCACCACAGGTCCTCAGGATAGTATACTACCACCACCACAGGGCCTCAGGATAGTATACCACCACCACACGACCTCAGGATAGTATACTACCACCACAGGACCTCAGGATAGTATAATACCACCACCCCAGGACCTCAGGATACTATACCACCACCACAGGACCTCAGGATAGTATACCACCACCACAGGACCTCAGGATAGTATACTACCACCACCACAGGACCTCAGGATAGTATACTACCACCACCACAGGTCCTCAGGCTAGTATACTACCACCACAGGAACTCAGGATAGTATACTACCACCACCACAGGACCTCAGGATACTATACCACCACCACAGGACCTCAGGATAGTATACCACCACCACAGGACCTCAGGATAGTATACCACCACCACAGGACTTCAGGATAGTATAGTAGCACCACAGGACCTCAGGATAGTATACCACCACCACCACAGGACCTCAGGATAGTATACTACCACCACCACAGGACCTCAGGATACTATACCACCACCACAGGACCTCAGGATAGTATACCACCACCACAGGACCTCAGGATAGTATACTACCACCACCACAGGACCTTAGGATACTATACCACCACCACAGGACCTCAGGATAGTATACCACCACCACAGGACCTCAGGATAGTATACTACCACCACAGGACCTCAGGATAGTATACTACCACCACCACAGGTCCTCAGGATAGTATACTACCACCACCACAGGACCTCAGGATAGTA
This sequence comes from Engystomops pustulosus, assembly GCF_040894005.1. Classification (NCBI taxonomy): domain Eukaryota; kingdom Metazoa; phylum Chordata; class Amphibia; order Anura; family Leptodactylidae; genus Engystomops; species Engystomops pustulosus. The sequence goes on from NC_092412.1 coordinate 981,586, forward strand.
TACCACCACCACACGACCTCAGGATAGTATACTACCACCACAGGACCTCAGGATAGTATAATACCACCACCCCAGGACCTCAGGATACTATACCACCACCACAGGACCTCAGGATAGTATACCACCACCACAGGACCTCAGGATAGTATACTACCACCACCACAGAACCTCAGGATAGTATACTACCACCACCACAGGTCCTCAGGATAGTATACTACCACCACAGGAACTCAGGATAGTATACTACCACCACCACAGGACCTCAGGATACTATACCACCACCACAGGACCTCAGGATAGTATACCACCACCACAGGACCTCAGGATAGTATACCACCACCACAGGACTTCAGGATAGTATAGTAGCACCACAGGACCTCAGGATAGTATACCACCACCACCACAGGACCTCAGGATAGTATACCACCACCACCACAGAGCCTCAGGATAGTATACCACCACCACAGGACCTCAGGATAGTATACTACCACCACAGGACCTCAGGATAGTATACTACCACCACCACAGGACCTCAGGATAGTATTCTACCACCACAGGACCTCAGGATAGTATACTACCACCACAGGACCTCAGGATACTACCACCACCACCACAGGACCTCAGGATAGTATACTACCACCACAGGACTTCAGGATAGTATACTACCACCACAGGACCTCAGGACAGTATACCACCACCACAGGACCTCAGGATAGTATACTACCACCACAGGACCTCAGGATACTACCACCACAGGACCTCAGGATAGTATACTACCACCACCACAGGACCTCAGGATAGTATACCACCACCACAGGACTTCAGGATAGTATACTACCACCACAGGACCTCAGGATACTACCACCACAGGACCTCAGGATAGTATACTACCACCACAGGACCTCAGGATAGTATACCACCACCACAGGACTTCAGGATAGTATACTACCACCACCACAGGACCTCAGGATAGTATACTACCACCACCACAGGACCTCAGGATAGTATACTACCACCACAGGAACTCAGGATAGTATACTACCACCACAGGACCTCAGGATAGTATACCACCACCACAGGACCTCAGGATAGTATACTACCACCACCACAGGACCTCGGGATAGTATACCACCACCACAGGACCTCAGGATAGTATACCACCACCACAGGACCTCAGGATAGTATACCACCACCACCACAGGACCTCAGGATAGTATACTACCACCACAGGATCTCAGGATAGTATACTACCACCACAGGACTTCAGGATACTAACACCACCACAGGACATCAGGATAGTATACTACCACCACAGGACCTCAGGATAGTATACCACCACCACAGGACTTCAGGATAGTATACTACCACCACCACAGGACCTCAGGATAGTATACTACCACCACCACAGGACCTCAGGATAGTATACTACCACCACAGGAACTCAGGATAGTATACTACCACCACAGGACCTCAGGATAGTATACCACCACCACAGGACCTCAGGATAGTATACTACCACCACCACAGGACCTCGGGATAGTATACCACCACCACAGGACCTCAGGATAGTATACCACCACCACAGGACCTCAGGATAGTATACCACCACCACCACAGGACCTCAGGATAGTATACTACCACCACAGGATCTCAGGATAGTATACTACCACCACAGGACCTCAGGATAGTATATCACCACCACAGGACCTCAGGATAGTATACTACCACCACAGGACCTCAGGATAGTATACCACCACCACAGAACCTCAGGATAGTATACTACCACCACAGGACCTCAGGATAGTATACTACCACCACCACAGGACCTCAGGATACTAACACCACCACCACAGGACCTCAGGATAGTATACCACCACCACAAGACCTCAGTATAGTATACTACCACCACCACCGGACCTCAGGATAGTATACCACCACCACAGGACCTCAGGATAGTATACCACCACCACAGGACCTCAGGATAGTATACTACCACCACAGGACCTCAGGATAGTATACCACCACCACCACAGGACCTCAGGATAGTATACTACCACCACAGGATCTCAGGATAGTATACTACCACCACTGGACCTCAGGATAGTATACTACCACCACAGGACCTCAGGATAGTATACTACCACCACCACAGGACCTCAGGATAGTATACTACCACCACAGGACCTCGGGATAGTATACTACCACCACAGGACCTCAGGATAGTATACCACCACCACAGGACCTCAGGATAGTATACTACCACCACAGGACCTCAGGATAGTATACTACCACCACAGGATCTCAGGATAGTATACTACCACCACTGGACCTCAGGATAGTATACTACCACCACAGGACCTCAGGATAGTATACCACCACCACAGGACCTCAGGATAGTATACTACCACCACCACAGGACCTCAGGATAGTATACTACCACCACAGGACCTCAGGATAGTATACCACCACCACAGGACCTCAGGATAGTATACTACCACCACCACAGGACCTCGGGATAGTATACCACCACCACAGGACCTCAGGATAGTATACCACCACCACAGGACCTCAGGATAGTATACTACCACCACCACCACAGGACCTCAGGATAGTATACTACCAGCACCACAGGACCTCAGGATAGTATACTACCACCACAGGACCTCAGGATAGTATACTACCACCACAGGACCTCAGGATAGTATACTACCACCACCACAGGACCTCAGGATAGTAAACTACCACCACAGGACCTCGGGATAGTATACTACCACCACAGGACCTCAGGATAGTATACTACCACCACAGGACCTCAGGATAGTATACTACCTCCACCACAGGACCTCAGGATAGTATACTACCACCACAGGACCTCGGGATAGTATACTACCACCACAGGACCTCAGGATAGTATACTACCACCACCACAGGACCTCAGGATAGTATACTACCACCACTGGACCTCAGGATAGTATACTACCACCACAGGACCTCAGGATAGTATACTACCACCACCACAGGACCTCAGGATAGTATACTACCACCACAGGACCTCGGGATAGTATACTACCACCACAGGACCTCAGGATAGTATACTACCACCACCACCACAGGACCTCAGGATAGTATACTACCACCACAGGAACTCAGGATAGTATACTACCACCACAGGAACTCAGGATAGTATACTACCACCACAGGACCTCAGGATAGTATACTACCACCACCACAGGACCTCAGGATAGTATACTACCACCACAGGACCTCAGGATAGTATACCACCACCACAGGACCTCAGTATAGTATACTACCACCACCACAGGACCTCAGGATAGTATACTATTACCACAGGACCTCAGGATAGTATACTACCACCACCACAGGACCTCAGGATAGTATACCACCACCACAGGACCTCAGGATAGTATACCACCACCACAGGACCTCAGGATAGTATACTACCACCACAGGACCTCAGGATAGTATACTACCACCACAGGACCTCAGGATAGTATACCACCACCACCACAGGACCTCAGGATAGTATACTACCACCACCACAGGACCTCAGGATAGTATACTACCACCACAGGACCTCGGGATAGTATACTACCACCACAGGACTTCAGGATAGTATACCACCACCACAGGACCTCAGGATAGTATACCACCACCACAGGACCTCAGGATAGTATACTACCACCACAGGACCTCAGGATAGTATACCACCACCACAGGACCTCAGGATAGTATATCACCACCACAGGACCTCGGGATAGTATACTACCTCCACCACAGGACCTCAGGATAGTATACTACCACCACAGGACCTCAGGATAGTATACTACCTCCACCACAGGACCTCAGGATAGTATATCACCACCACAGGACCTCAGGATAGTATACTACCACCACAGGACCTCGGGATAGTATACTACCACCACAGGACTTCAGGATAGTATACCACCACCACAGGACCTCAGGATAGTATACCACCACCACAGGACCTCAGGATAGTATACTACCACCACAGGACCTCAGGATAGTATACCACCACCACAGGACCTCAGGATAGTATATCACCACCACAGGACCTCAGGATAGTATACTACCACCACAGGACTTCAGGATAGTATACTACCACCACAGGACCTCAGGACAGTATACCACCACCACAGGACCTCAGGATAGTATACTACCACCACAGGACCTCAGGATACTACCACCACAGGACCTCAGGATAGTATACTACCACCACCACAGGACCTCAGGATAGTATACCACCACCACAGGACTTCAGGATAGTATACTACCACCACAGGACCTCAGGATACTACCACCACAGGACCTCAGGATAGTATACTACCACCACAGGACCTCAGGATAGTATACCACCACCACAGGACTTCAGGATAGTATACTACCACCACCACAGGACCTCAGGATAGTATACTACCACCACCACAGGACCTCAGGATAGTATACTACCACCACAGGAACTCAGGATAGTATACTACCACCACAGGACCTCAGGATAGTATACCACCACCACAGGACCTCAGCATAGTATACTACCACCACCACAGGACCTCGGGATAGTATACCACCACCACAGGACCTCAGGATAGTATACCACCACCACAGGACCTCAGGATAGTATACCACCACCACCACAGGACCTCAGGATAGTATACTACCACCACAGGATCTCAGGATAGTATACTACCACCACAGGACTTCAGGATACTAACACCACCACAGGACATCAGGATAGTATACTACCACCACAGGACCTCAGGATAGTATACCACCACCACAGGACTTCAGGATAGTATACTACCACCACCACAGGACCTCAGGATAGTATACTACCACCACCACAGGACCTCAGGATAGTATACTACCACCACAGGAACTCAGGATAGTATACTACCACCACAGGACCTCAGGATAGTATACCACCACCACAGGACCTCAGGATAGTATACTACCACCACCACAGGACCTCGGGATAGTATACCACCACCACAGGACCTCAGGATAGTATACCACCACCACAGGACCTCAGGATAGTATACCACCACCACCACAGGACCTCAGGATAGTATACCACCACCACAGGACCTCAGGATAGTATACTACCACCACCACAGGACCTCAGGATACTAACACCACCACCACAGGACCTCAGGATAGTATACCACCACCACAAGACCTCAGTATAGTATACTACCACCACCACCGGACCTCAGGATAGTATACCACCACCACAGGACCTCAGGATAGTATACCACCACCACAGGACCTCAGGATAGTATACTACCACCACAGGACCTCAGGATAGTATACCACCACCACCACAGGACCTCAGGATAGTATACTACCACCACAGGATCTCAGGATAGTATACTACCACCACTGGACCTCAGGATAGTATACTACCACCACAGGACCTCAGGATAGTATACTACCACCACCACAGGACCTCAGGATAGTATACTACCACCACAGGACCTCGGGATAGTATACTACCACCACAGGACCTCAGGATAGTATACCACCACCACAGGACCTCAGGATAGTATACTACCACCACAGGACCTCAGGATAGTATACTACCACCACAGGATCTCAGGATAGTATACTACCACCACTGGACCTCAGGATAGTATACTACCACCACAGGACCTCAGGATAGTATACCACCACCACAGGACCTCAGGATAGTATACTACCACCACCACAGGACCTCAGGATAGTATACTACCACCACAGGACCTCAGGATAGTATACCACCACCACAGGACCTCAGGATAGTATACTACCACCACCACAGGACCTCGGGATAGTATACCACCACCACAGGACCTCAGGATAGTATACCACCACCACAGGACCTCAGGATAGTATACTACCACCACCACCACAGGACCTCAGGATAGTATACTACCAGCACCACAGGACCTCAGGATAGTATACTACCACCACAGGACCTCAGGATAGTATACTACCACCACAGGACCTCAGGATAGTATACTACCACCACCACAGGACCTCAGGATAGTAAACTACCACCACAGGACCTCGGGATAGTATCCTACCACCACAGGACCTCAGGATAGTATACTACCACCACAGGACCTCAGGATAGTATACTACCTCCACCACAGGACCTCAGGATAGTATACTACCACCACAGGACCTCGGGATAGTATACTACCACCACAGGACCTCAGGATAGTATACTACCACCACCACAGGACCTCAGGATAGTATACTACCACCACTGGACCTCAGGATAGTATACTACCACCACAGGACCTCAGGATAGTATACTACCACCACCACAGGACCTCAGGATAGTATACTACCACCACAGGACCTCGGGATAGTATACTACCACCACAGGACCTCAGGATAGTATACTACCACCACCACCACAGGACCTCAGGATAGTATACTACCACCACAGGAACTCAGGATAGTATACTACCACCACAGGAACTCAGGATAGTATACTACCACCACAGGACCTCAGGATAGTATACTACCACCACCACAGGACCTCAGGATAGTATACTACCACCACAGGACCTCAGGATAGTATACCACCACCACAGGACCTCAGTATAGTATACTACCACCACCACAGGACCTCAGGATAGTATACTATTACCACAGGACCTCAGGATAGTATACTACCACCACCACAGGACCTCAGGATAGTATACCACCACCACAGGACCTCAGGATAGTATACCACCACCACAGGACCTCAGGATAGTATACTACCACCACAGGACCTCAGGATAGTATACTACCACCACAGGACCTCAGGATAGTATACCACCACCACCACAGGACCTCAGGATAGTATACTACCACCACCACAGGACCTCAGGATAGTATACTACCACCACAGGACCTCGGGATAGTATACTACCACCACAGGACTTCAGGATAGTATACCACCACCACAGGACCTCAGGATAGTATACCACCACCACAGGACCTCAGGATAGTATACTACCACCACAGGACCTCAGGATAGTATACCACCACCACAGGACCTCAGGATAGTATATCACCACCACAGGACCTCGGGATAGTATACTACCTCCACCACAGGACCTCAGGATAGTATACTACCACCACAGGACCTCAGGATAGTATACTACCTCCACCACAGGACCTCAGGATAGTATATCACCACCACAGGACCTCAGGATAGTATATCACCACCACAGGACCTCGGGATAGTATACTACCACCACAGGACTTCAGGATACTAACACCACCACCACCACCACCACAATAAAGCTATTTACTATTTGATTACCACATTATGGCCTTTGTTCAGTACTTCCTCTCCTGGAGGCGCGGCACGGATTGTCTTTTTCACTTTCCATGTCAACATCTTCCCTGCTGTTTTGTACAATGGTGGAGGTTCATTAACTTCAGCTGACATGCACAGTACTGGGGGAGGGGTACATGGCTGTCATGGCCTCCTCTTACCTGTGTCAGGTTCAATGCGTAGCAGCGGAGGGTTATTTCCGGATAAGATATGGAAGGTCAGGACACCGTGCAGTCCCTCGTCTTTATCACGGGCAGTCACACTAATGATGGGGGTTCCTGGAGGGCTGAGGGCACTTACACTAGCGCCATATTCCAGCGGATAAAAGACCGGACGGTTATCATTCACATCTTCTACAGAGACCCGGACCAGACATCCAGAGCTCAGGCCTCCCTGTGGGAACAGAGGAAGGGTGGACTCATAGGTTTCCTGCCATTATCACACCCTCGTCTCCTGACTCCCAGGCCGGAGATCACGCTCTCCAGATTTCTAGATTTTACATTCAGGACCACGGGTTATCATATTTGATCCGATATGGATACCAAATAAGAGCTTTAAAGCTACAGAATGAACCTACACTTCTGTCTATACTATACATCCTGCGCCCGATGGTTCCATGTACTAGATCCTAAAACCTTTCCCCATGTCCTGAATCGTGGCACCGACCAAGGTCCACTGACCAATGTTTCTATCATCTACATCCTGTGACAGGTGAATCCATACTCTAGATGGTTACTCTAATTCATATGACAGGTGTTCCCATACTCTAGACCATCCTTATGTTTGTCTTATGTTTTGATAATCTAGATCCTTTTACTGAGGTTTCCAAACTACTGCTACAGCAAATCTTTCCGAACTCAACAACAAATGACTGATGCTTCCATACTCTGGATCCTCTTACTGGTAGTTCCATACTCTGGATCCTCTCCCTGATTGTTCCATACTCTAGATCCTTTCACTGGTGTTTCCATACCCTGGATCCTCTTGCAGATGTTTCCATATTCTAAATCCTTTTGCTTAAGCTTCCATATTCTAGATCCTCTCCCTAATTGTTCCATACTCTAGATCCTCTCCCTGATGGTTCCATAATCTAGATCATCTCCCTGATGGTTCCATACTCTAGATCCTCTCACTGATGGTTCCATACTCTAGATCCTCTCACTGATGGTTCCATACTCTAGATCCTCTCCCTGATGGTTACATACTCTAGATCCTCTCACTGATGGTTACATACTCTAGATCCTCTCACTGATGGTTCCATACTCTAGATCCTCTCACTGATGGTTCAATACTCTAGATCCTCTCCCTGATGGTTCCATAATCTAGATCCTCTCACTGATGGTTCAATACTCTAGATCCTCTCACTGATGGTTCCATACTCTAGATCCTCTCACTGATGGTTCAATACTCTAGATCCTCTCCCTGATGGTTCCATAATCTAGATCCTCTCACTGATGGTTCCATACTCTAGATCAGTGATGGCGAACCTTTTAGAGCCTCAGTGCCCAAACTTCAACCACAAGCCACTTATTTATTGCAAAGTGCCAGCGCAGGAATTTAAGCAGTAATGTATTTCTCCTTGTTCATTGACAACTTTCAATCGTTCAGCCTCCCAAGGACACCAAGGCAGTTGAAAGGAGGAGGGCAAATTCATCTGTCATTGTAGGAAGATTCTGCAGGCAGATTCTTTGATTTCTGTCTGGTGAACTTCATTCTGGGGTGATGGCCTGGGTGCCCACAGAGAGGGCTCCAAGTGCCGCCTCTGGCACCCGTGCCATAGGTTCGCCACCCCTGCTCTAGATCCTCTCACTGATGGTTCAATACTCTAGATCCTCTCATTGAAGCTTCCATGTTCTACATCCTCTTATTGGCGCTTTCATATTCTAGATCCTCTCCCTGATGGTTCCATAATCTAGATCCTCTCCCTGATGGTTCCATAATCTAGATCCTCTCACTGATGGTTCCATACTCTAGATCCTCTCCCTGATGGTTCCATACTCTAGATCCTCTCACTGATGGTTCCATACTCTAGATCCTCTCACTGATGGTTCCATACTCTAGATCCTCTCACTGATGGTTCCATACTCTAGATCCTCTCACTGATGGTTCCATACTCTGGATCCTCTCACTGTTGTTTACATACTCTGGATCCTCTGGTTGATACTTCCATATTCTAGATCCTCTCACTGTTGTTTACATACTCTGGATCCTCTGGTTGATACTTCCATATTCTAGATCCTCTCACTGTTGTTTACATACTCTGGATCCTCTGGTTGATACTTCCATATTCTAGATCCTCTCACTGTTGTTTTTATACTCCAGATCCTCTGACTGATTGTTCCATACTCTAGATCCTTTTGCCGGTGCTTCCATACTCTAGATCCTCTCACTGATGGTTCCATACTCTAGATCCTCTCACTGATGGTTTCATACTCTAGATCCTCTCACTGTTGTTTACATACTCTGGATCCTCTGGTTGATACTTCCATATTCTAGATCCTCTTACTGTTGTTTACATACTCTGGATCCTCTGGTTGATACTTCCATATTCTAGATCCTCTCACTGTTGTTTTTATACTCCAGATCCTCTGACTGATTGTTCCATACTCTAGATCCTTTTGCCGGTGCTTCCATACTCTAGATCCTCTCACTGATGGTTCCATACTCTAGATCCTCTCACTGATGGTTTCATACTCTAGATCCTCTCACTGTTGTTTACATACTCTGGATCCTCTGGTTGATACTTCCATATTCTAGATCCTCTTACTGTTGTTTACATACTCTGGATCCTCTGGTTGATACTTCCATATTCTAGATCCTCTCACTGTTGTTTTTATACTCCAGATCCTCTGACTGATTGTTCCATACTCTAGATCCTTTTGCCGGTGCTTCCGTACTCTAGATCCTCTCTCTGATGATTCCATAATCTAGATAGTCTTTTTGATGCTTCCATATTCTAGATGGTTTCATTGATGCTTCCAGATTCTAGATCCCCTTCTTGATGCTTCCATATTCTAGATTATATGACTGATTTTTCCACACCGTAGACATATAACCAATGTCCCCATCCTATCCTATGATTGATGTCTCCATACTGTACATCCTATCACCAGTGTTTCCATACTCTACATCCTATGGCTTATGTTTCCATACTGTAGACTTTATTTGTACTATGTAGCACCCTAGGATCTAGAGTATGGAAACATGGGTCATCTTGGCCTCTGCCCCCTATCAGGTGCACACATGTATCTAATGGATTTTCACTATTGACTGAATAGACAGTAGGACATTCAATGTCAATGCATCTCTGTTGTGAGATCTCACCCCATCTGTGGCTGTCACATGAAGAAGGAAAAAGCGCTCTCCGTCATCTCTATCCAAGGTGTCTGAGAGGCAAATTTCTCCAGACTCTGAATGGATCTGGAACTGAGGAGGAGGTGAGGGTCCGAGGGAGTACTGGACAGTCCCGAGACTTCCACTGTCCGCATCTGACGCTGAGACCTGAAAAACAGTGAGCGTCTTATGAGACCCATTGATTATTCTTTCAGCACCCGCGATCTCGGCAGAGACACGGCCAGAAGTTACAATCTCAGTCACTGATGAGCTGGTGTCATTGGCCTTGGGGGTTGCTGTATGGGCAGCTCTACACCGCGACCTGATAATTGTGGTTATAATCTGCCACGGGATTATTAGGATGTGGATGACCCCAGGAAATTTCAATTCCACCCTCCCCTTCTGCCTAAGATAAAGAGCGAGACATGACAATGATGGTCGGAGTGCTGATGTGGCAGGATTGGACTTTGTGGTCTATGAGACTCTGATGTCAAGGTCCACGGCTACAAATGACCAGACACTGCCACTATGTGCCCAACCGACCGTCCAGACCAACCCGCCATTGGTGCTACACAATCTGCCATAAAGGTATAACCCAACTGTACTAAACCCTCCCCAGGATTAGACCCCGTGTGATCCCCACATTGCTTCATTGTGGGATGATAATCTGAATCAGAAATTGAGAATCAACACAGAGCAGTCAGGGATTATCCTCTAACTAACATCACCAAACGTGTAGGAACGATCAAGGATTATTAGGTTAGAAGATATTCTGATAGATGTGGGATTATACGGGGTCTTGTGTGGAGATTATCATATTATAAAGATACATTATAATCCCATGCAGGGGGAAGAAGGGGATTACAGTGATGGGATATTGGTATGCTGATATAATTGATGCGGATTACGGTGATGTATCCTGCATTATAATCCAGTAGTGTAGTAATCCCACATCGGGATGAGGTCTGTAGCTCGCACAGTGTCCGCAGCCGGCTCCCCCCTGCCTTGGGCCCGTGCCAGGACGCTCGCCCCCCTCCCCCACCAGATAAGACGTCTCTTGACAAATGAAAACCAGGTGTTAGCCGAACAAGAGGGAGATGTATGAAGCGTCCACAGGAGACTGAGTCCAGGAAGTATGTGCCCCCCAGTAACCTGGGCACTGACCCCTCAGGCCAGCCCCTTCCTGATGCTACCCTGCTGCACAGCGCCATCCGAAGGTCTCCTAGGACATTCATCAGAGTCTCTCTCAATATCCAAGCCAATTAGATTGTAAGCCTGTGGGCCCAGGGATCATCTGTAGGCTGCCCCTTACATGGCCCTGTATGTGCAGTGATGTTCACACTTATCTCTGTGTGATTATTCTGTACAGAGGGGGGGGGGTCATCACAATGAGGGGGGGTCATCACAATGAGGCGGAGGGGGTCATCACAATGAGGGGGGTTATCACAATGAGGCGGGGGGGGTCATCACAATGAGGCGGGGGGTCATCACAATGAGGCGGGGGGTGTCATCACAATGAGGGGGGGTCATCACAATGAGGGGGGGTCATCACAATGAGGCGGGGGGGGTCATCACAATGAGGCGGGGGGTCATCACAATGAGGCGGGGGGTGTCATCACAATGAGGGGGGGTCATCACAATGAGGCGGGGGGGTCATCACAACGAGGCGGGGGGGGGGTCATCACAATGAGGGGGGGTCATCACAATGAGGCGGGGGGGGGGGGGTTATGTGGTGTTTGGTATGAGACACCTAGAAAATTAAAATTCCAAATACCTGATGCACAATCGGACCTTAAAAGACCCCAAGTACAGATTGAATAAGACAGGTCGAGACTCGGATGCTGCCATCCATAGGGTACACTGCCACCAACAGTCACATATAGAGCTTTGTGCTTGATGTCATGCAATACCCTAAATGACCTGTAGGGGTAAGTGTGTCTGAACTTTCTCCATGGAGTATTATGTGCTATGTGCACGCATCATACTATGTTACCTACAGGGAACCAGGTGTTAATTCAGCTATAAGCAGACACTACCCTATATGATCTGTGCGGAGTAGGATGTCTATGCTGTACCCTACATCATTTACTATATTACTTGTAGGAGGTCAGATCTAGTAGTCCTGAATCCCCTATATAACATGTGGGGGAAGGGGTGGGGGTTGTCATGCAGCCCCCTATAATGACTGTAGGGGGTGGTGTGTAGTCATGCAGTCCCATATATAACATGTAGGTGGGGGTTGTCATGCAGTCCCATATATAACCCGTAGGGGGTGATGTGTGTAGTAGTAATGCAGGTCCCCTATATAACCTGTAGGGATCGTTGTGTGGTATTCATACAGTTCTCTATATAACCTGTAGGTGGGAGTAGTCATGCAGTCCTCTATATTGACTGTAGGCGGTGCTGTGTAGTAGTCATGCAGTCCCCTATATTGACTGTAGGGGGAGCTGTGTGGTATTCATGCAGTTCCCTATATAAGCTGTAGTGGGATAGTCATGCAGTCCTCTATATTGACTGTAGGCGGTGCTGAGTAGTAGTCATGCAGTTCCCTATATAAGCTGGGGGAGTGTGGCAGTCATGTAGCATGTATTACCAGGATCTCGTCCGATGGACCCTGGTGCTGGAGATACCAGATTCCTATAAGAGTGAAGGGCAGTTCCTGTTTCTCACCTTTAGGAAGCAGCTTCCCCGTGCCGAGCCCTCGCTTAGGGTGGCATTGTATATGGCGCTGGCAAAGACTGGCGCATTATCATTTACATCCAGGAGTTGGACCTTGACAATAGCTGTAGCCGTCAATGGTGGGGTGCCCCGATCTGAAGCCACCACTGTCATCTGGGGTTGGGGTTCTTTCTCGTAATCCAGGGGGACGGCTGTGGTGATGACTCCGGTTTCTGGGTGGATATGGAACCATGGAGAGTCCAGGAGGCTGTATGTGATCTCCCCATTCTCTCCTTGATCTTTGTCTCGAGCTGTAACCTGGAGGAGGAAGCTCCCAGGGTGAACAGCTTCTGGGACACTGTGGCTATATGCTTGACGGTCAAAAACTGGAGGGTTGTCGTTAATATCAGTCACCTCTAGAACAAATGAGGATTCGGCCCTTAGAGGAGGTGTTCCTGAATCTGTCGCTAGAACCCTGAGGCGGTAAGAGTCTCTCTCTTCGCGGTCTAGTAACTTGTCTACACAAATGAGGTAGATGATGCTATCTTTAGTGGTCAAAGCAAATTTTCCATCCCCTCCTTCCAGAGACACATCTACATCTGGATGCTCGCCATAATCTGGATCAGATACAGAGATTCGTGCTACGTATTGCCCAGGTGTGGCCCCCTCTGACACTCGAGGAGCTCCATCCTCACTCAGGAAGATGATGGTCATACTGGGCTGGTTGTCATTGGAATCCCGAACCTGAATAGATACAAAGGCTGTGCCCACCTCCGGCTGAGCTGCTCCGTCCCTTGCCTGTACCACCAGCTCATGAGCTTTGCGAGTCTCATAATCCAATGGCTTGCTAAGCTGGATGAGTCCAGAATGTGGATTGATGGTGAAGAAGCGTTCCGGGTCACTTTGTCTACGGTTGATCTCATATGTGATCTCCCCATTTTGACCCAGATCAGCATCTATGGCGTAGACCTGAAGGACACTGGATCCAGGCAAAAGACTCTCTGAAATGAGCGCTTGGTAGCGGCTCTGATTGAACACTGGGGCGTGGTCATTGACATCAAGTACAGAAATGTCCAGTTTCATCTGTGAACTACGTCTTGGAGATCCACCATCATACGCCTCCAGAGTTAAAGAATATGAGGAACAATTCTCTCGGTCTATATCCGAGTTCACAACGAGTTCTACAGACAGCGTACCACCGGATGTTTGCCGGGTCTCGAGTCGGAATGCTTGCATGGGATCTCCATTTTTGATAAGATATCCCTGAGTGCCCAAAGCACCGCTGTCCAAATCCACTGCGGGCTCTAGAGGGTAGCTTGTGCCGCGGGGGGTATGCTCAGGAATGCTCATTTCTAAGCGACTTTTAGCAAAGGTGGGAATATGGTCATTGATATCATCCACGTGAATATCCACTTCCACAGTGACACCTTCAGGGGTGACCGCTATGAAGCTATAATGGTTGCGTTGCTCTCGGTCAAGGACTCTAGCAGTTTTAATGATCCCGGTGTGCTCGTCTATCTCTAAATCACTGGTTACACCACTTCCTTCCTGCGCAGAGATGAAGAACATGTGACCAGTGGAGTCAGGTGGAAGACCTGCACTGATGTCACCAATTATGGTCCCAGCTGGTTGCTCTTCATCAATGTGAAGCTCGAGTGTCCCCAGAGAGGAATGGGATGGGGAACAACCCAAGACCAGCAGCAGGAGGACAGCGAGCAGCACCATTCTCTTTGCATCCACTTCACGGTCCTCGGCTATAGATGCTCATTCTGTGAAGAAAGAAAATAACATTGAGGTGAAGAGACGATACGAAAGCCACAACGTGACCACCCACTACGACAATCCTGGTGTCTCTACTACAAGCTTTTCATGGTTTCCTTGTTTGTACTTTGCTCTGGCTGAGGTAGACCCAATACATTGTGGAGTCCCTGCCCCTTCTCCATGTTTTTGCCCTGGGCGAGGCTGACCCTACAATTCATTTCGAGGTTGTCCTTTTTGGTAGCTGCATTCCTCCACCTCCAGGGGACTGCACAGTCTCAGCTATCTTGGGTACGCAGCTGCTTTTTCTAGATGTGTAAGGAAAGTAAATTTCTATTTTTTGTCCTTGTCCTGATAGAATTACTGCCCCTAATCTAGTAACCCATACCCTCAGCACTATTGCCACCATTAACCCTTTCCCTTTCACCCAGTAGTGACCTCCACCAGCAGAGGAGCCTTCTCGTGGCTCTTTATGGTGCTTCAGTTAATTTCATAGATGAGCACTGGAGGCCTTGTGTCTCTCCATAGAGCTGTAAAGTATGAGAGACCATCCCATGATGCAGCTGTGCAGGAGCCATGGATAACAGAATATCCCTCATGGAACAGAACAACAAGACAGTTTACACCAATATTATCACCGGAGACATAAGTTTTATGGCCACAACTAGATTTTGACCATATCAGTGAGACATGTGCTATATCTTAGAGGCTATCATCTACGACCATGAGCCATCTGGAAGTTATGATCTAGAGAACGCCCTGAGCAATGTATCATATATTTGGAGCTAAAATCAAAAGAGCACCTAGACCTTGTACCATATCCTTGGAACTGTGACTTATACTGAAAACAAAGAGGACCACTGGTACGTAGGAGCAAAGTACAATCTAAGAAGATCTAAAGAGTACCAGAAACTTTGTTCCATATTATCTGAGATGGGATCTGAAGGTGATCACATGCCATGACCATCCCCATGAGCTCTGAAGAGCACTAAGAGTCCTGTATGAGACACTGGAAGCCGTAAGTTATGGAGTACATAGGTCCATTGGACATTTACCGAGGTGGAACATAACATTCATTTATTATGACCTGGGAACGATGATCTAGAGGGTGCAAGAAGCCCAGCACTCCAGAGGAACCTTCAGCCCTCCATCCACTAGGTCCCTTCAGGATCACCAGGATCCAAGTAACATTGAGAATCAAGAACCATCTACTGGAGGACCTAAAATGTTGAACAAAAAAGTCATGCTGAAGACCTTCTGGTGTGGGCCACTATTGTTCATGTGTAACATAAGTTGTGGACCTTCAGATTACCCCAAACCACTTTTCATCTCTGAGGAGCTGTATAGAGTCTACTCAATGTTCTAAGGCAATAATCACCACAATCCATTACTCGACCATCTGATGGGAACTGTATGATGTGGATGACCAGGATCCGAGGGCCATGTATCAGGGGCTATCAGATCCAGATTACTATGGTCTATGCATTGTCTTCTTGGGTCTGGGAGCTTCTGGAAGCTGTCCACTGCAGATTACAATATGGTACCAGATACAGATTAACAAAATCCATCACCCTATTTCCTGATGGAGAAGACTACAGAAATGAATTGGTCATCTACTGAGAGGTGTCAGAAGCAGATTACTAGGATCTATCCTCTGAGATCTATCAAGTACACATTACTAAATTCCAGGGATCATCTACTGGGAGCTGTCATGGACACATTGCTGTGATCCATGGACCATCTACTGGGAACTCATTGGTACAGGTTACTAGGATCTAGAGACCACCTAATGGGAGCTTTGGGGGATATCACTACTACCAATGGACAATCTTCTGGGAGCTGTTGGGTATAGATTACTAGAATCGATGGACCCTCTTCTTGGAGCTATCAGATAAAAATTACTAGGAGCCAGGAACCATTTTAAGACCTTCCAAGATCAGATTACTAAGATCCGTGGATCATCGTGGAGGTGTCCGATACAGATAACTATGGTCCATGGAGCATCTTCTTGGAGCTATAAGGTATAAATGATTAGGATCCAGGGATAATCTACTGATGTACAAATTACTAGGATCCATGGACCATCCGGCAGCTGTCAGGATTAGGATTGGGTGCAGGCTACTACGATCTATGGACCATCCGGCAGCTGTCAGGATTAGGATTGGGTGCAGGCTACTAGGATCCATGGACCATCCGGCAGCTGTCAGGATTAGGATTGGGTGCAGGCTACTACAATCTATGGACCATCTCCTGGCAGCTGTCAGGATTAGGATTGGGTGCAGGCTACTACAATCTATGGACCATCTCCTGGCAGCTGTCAGGATTAGGATTGGGTGCAGGCTACTACAATCTATGGACCATCTCCTGGCAGCTGTCAGGATTAGGATTGGGTGCAGGCTACTACGATCTCTGGACCATCTCCTGGAAGCTGTCAGGATTAGAATTGGGTGCAGGCTACTACGATCTATGGACCATGTCCTGGAAGCTGTCAGGATTAGGATTGGGTGCAGGCTACTACGATCTCTGGACCATCTCCTGGAAGCTGTCAGGATTAGGATTGGGTGCAGGCTACTACGATCTATGGACCATCTCCTGGAAGCTGTCAGGATTAGGATTGGGTGCAGGCTACTACGATCTATGGACCATGTCCTGGAAGCTGTCAGGATTAGGATTGGGTGCAGGCTACTACGATCTATGGACCATCTCCTGGAAGCTGTCAGGATTAGGATTGGGTGCAGGCTACTACGATCTATGGACCATCTCCTGGAAGCTGTCAGGATTAGGATTGTGTGCAGGCTACTACGATCTATGGACCATCTCCTGGAAGCTGTCAGGATTAGGATTGGGTGCAGGCTACTACGATCTATGGACCATCTCCTGGAAGCTGTCAGGATTAGGATTGGGTGCAGGCTACTACGATCTATGGACCATGTCCTGGAAGCTGTCAGGATTAGGATTGGGTGCAGGCTACTACGATCTATGGACCATGTCCTGGAAGCTGTCAGGATTAGGATTGGGTGCAGGCTACTACGATCTATGGACCATCTCCTGGAAGCTGTCAGGATTAGGATTGGGTGCAGGCTACTACGATCTATGGACCATCTCCTGGAAGCTGTCAGGATTAGGATTGGGTGCAGGCTACTACGATCTATGGACCATGTCCTGGAAACTGTCAGGATTAGGATTGGGTGCAGGCTACTACGATCTCTGGACCATCTCCTGGAAGCTGTCAGGATTAGGATTGGGTGCAGGCTACTACAATCTATGGACTATATCCTGGAAGCTGTCGGCATTAGGATTGGGTGCAGGCTACTACGATCTATGGACCATCCGGCAGCTGTCAGGATTAGGATTGGGTGCAGGCTACTACGATCTATGGACCATGTCCTGGAAGCTGTCAGGATTAGGATTGGGTGCAGGCTACTACGATCTATGGACCATCTCCTGGAAACTGTCAGGATTAGGATTGGGTGCAGGCTACTACGATCTATGGACCATGTCCTGGAAGCTGTCAGGATTAGGATTGGGTGCAGGCTACTACGATCTATGGACCATCCGGCAGCTGTCAGGATTAGGATTGGGTGCAGGCTACTACGATCTATGGACCATCTCCTGGAAGCTGTCAGGATTAGGATTGGGTGCAGGCTACTACAATCTATGGACCATCTCCTGGAAACTGTCAGGATTAGGATTAGGTGCAGGCTACTACGATCTATGGACCATGTCCTGGAAGCTGTCAGGATTAGGATTAGGTGCAGGCTACTACGATCTATGGACCATCCGGCAGCTGTCAGGATTAGGATTGGGTGCAGGCTACTACGATCTATGGACCATCCGGCAGCTGTCAGGATTAGGATTGGGTGCAGGCTACTACGATCTATGGACCATCTCCTGGAAGCTGTCAGGATTAGGATTGGGTGCAGGCTACTACAATCTATGGACCATCTCCTGGAAACTGTCAGGATTAGGATTAGGTGCAGGCTACTACGATCTATGGACCATCTCCTGGAAGCTGTCAGGATTAGGATTGGGTGCAGGCTACTACGATCTATGGACCATCTCCTGGAAGCTGTCAGGATTAGGATTGGGTGCAGGCTACTACGATCTATGGACCATCCGGCAGCTGTCAGGATTAGGATTGGGTGCAGGCTACTACGATCTATGGACCATCTCCTGGCAGCTGTCAGGATTAGGATTGGGTGCAGGCTACTACGACCTATGGACCATCTCCTGGCAGCTGTCAGGATTAGGATTGGGTGCAGGCTACTAGGATCCATGGACCATCCGGCAGCTGTCAGGATTAGGATTGGGTGCAGGCTACTACGATCTATGGACCATCTCCTGGAAGCTGTCAGGATTAGGATTAGGTGCAGGCTACTACGATCTATGGACCATCTCCTGGAAGCTGTCAGGAGCAGATTACTAGGAATCATGGATCATCTACCAGGATTTTCCACATTACTCGGATCCCTGGACCATTTATCGGGAGTTGTCAGGTCACTTGGGTCCATGGACCATCTACTGAAGCACTTGCCAGTCTCATCCACCTCCCCATCACTCCATAGGCTCATTCCACAAGTCTCTCGATACTCTTATTATACTGTTATTATAGTACATTAGACATGGTGCATAGAGTGGGGGTATCCTCTCACCATCTATTACCACGGGTCGGGGGCTCCTCCATGAAGCCGTGTCCTGCCCTGGACGCCCCTCATCTGGAAGTGAGTGGATATGGGATGTTTATCTGGAAGACTCCCTGGTGAGTGCCTGGAGCTAAGGGTCATCCTCAGAGCGTCTGCTGAGGAGTGAGAGGAGCGTGGACCCTCACATCCCAGCCCTTCCCCCCACCCCATCCCTACGGCAGGATCCAGAAGAAGTGTCAGCTCAGATGTCTGAGGAGCATGGGGATGTTTACCAACAAACATACAGGAAGCAGCAGGAGAAGAGCGAGTGTCAGCTCCTGTGGTGTCATGAACCGGGTAACGGCGGCATTAGATTGTCAGCTCTGCAGGACAGAGCGATGTGAGGTAATGGCCGGATTAGATTGTCAGCTCTGCAGGACAGAGGGATGTGAGGTAATGGCCGGATTAGATTGTCAGCTCTGCAGGACAGAGGGATGTGAGGTAATGGCCGGATTAGATTGTCAGCTCTGCAGGACAGAGGGATGTGAGGTAATGGCCGGATTAGATTGTCAGCTCTGCAGGACAGAGCGATGTGAGGTAATGGCCGGATTAGAGTGTTAGCTCTGCAGGACAGAGGGATGTGATGTAATGGCGGTATTAGATTGTCAGCTCTGCAGGACAGAGGGATGTGAGGTAATGGCCGGATTAGATTGTCAGCTCTGCAGGACAGAGCGATGTGAGGTAATGGCCGGATTAGATTGTCAGCTCTGCAGGACAGAGGGATGTGAGGTAATGGCCGGATTAGATTGTCAGCTCTGCAGGACAGAGGGATGTGAGGTAATGGCCGGATTAGATTGTCAGCTCTGCAGGACAGAGGGATGTGAGGTAATGGCCGGATTTGATTGTCAGCTCTGCAGGACAGAGGGATGTGATGTAACGGCGGTATTAGATTGTCAGCTCTGCAGGACAGAGCGATGTGAGGTAATGGCCGGATTAGAGTGTTAGTGTTAGATTATGATGATATTAGAGTGTCAGCTCTGTAGCACGGATGAATGGTTATTGTTGGTATTAGAGCGTCAGCTCTGTGGGATAGTCTTGCCATGATGTATCGATGATGATAATATTAGAGTGTCAGCTCTGTAGCACGGATGAATGGTTATTGTTGGTATTAGAGCGTCAGCTCTGTGGGATAGTCTTGCCATGATGTATCGATTATGATGATATTAGAGTGTCAGCTCTGTAGCACGGATGAATGGTTATTGTTGGTATTAGAGCGTCAGCTCTGTGGGATAGTCTTGCCATGATGTATCGATTATGATGATATTAAAGTGTCAGCTCTGTAGGACAGATGTCTTTAAATGGTTAATGTTGGTATTAGAGCGTCAGCTCTGTGGGATGGTCTTGTCGTGAAGTCATGAAATGGTTAATGGCGGAGTCAGGCCTGAGGTCACGCAGACACGTATGATACTCACCATTAGATTGTCAGCTCAGGTGACCGGCTCCTCGCACTCGGCCGGTTGTCACTCACACTTGGGGTTAATCCTCTTTCCATCCCCGGAGACCTGGGTCTGTCTCTTTCGCTCTGGTCTTAGGCCAATGGCGGTCTCTTTCCTTGCTCTACCTGCACACGGCGGGGAGGATGTCTCTCTCCATAGGCCGGCAGTCTCAGCGCTTTGTTCTCATCCCAGGGCTGTCTCTTTCATCCCCTTTGTGCAGCTCTTCAGGGCGGTCCCTCTGCGTAGTGTCTGCTATTGTTCTGTGTCAGATGGATGTCTCTTTTCCTGAGTGCAGTCTATGCGAGGGGGAGCGCTTTCTCCAGATGTGGCGGGCAGTGTTATCCCCGGGATGCTGGCCCTGCACAGGGGGTCTCGCTGCTCTCGCTGCAGTCTCTCACAGTCTGTCTGTCTCTCTGGCTAGGACAATGGATTGAGACAGCTGTGGATGTGCGAGAGAGCGAGAGCGCAGCCAGCACTGGGCTCGGAGGGACTGAGAGCCTGCTCTGAAACATGACTCTCCCCCTACCTCCTCCTCCAGCATCAGCCCCCACACACCTCCTCCAGCAGAGCCCCCCTCCGCACCAGAGCCCCCCTCCGCACCAGAGCCCCCCCTCCACACCAGAGCCCCCCCTCCACACCAGAGCCCCCCTCCTCCACCAGTGCCCCCCCTCCTCCACTCCCCCCACTTACTCTTCTCATCTGGTAATTTATGCTGAATTCCAGGACCAGACCCAGCGCACAACATGGAAACTGGGGGAGAGCCCCTGCCTGAGCGCACACCGCACAGCACTACACACGTATGACGAGCCGGCGGCGGTGCACATCCCTATACATACACATACACTAATACATACATACACTAATACATCCACATACACTAATACATACATACACTAATACATCCACATACACTAATACATACATACACTAATACATACATACACTAATACATCCACATACACTAATACATCCACATACAGTAACACATACATACACTAATACATCCACATACACTAATACATACACATACACTAATACATCCACATACACTAAAACATCCACATACAGTAATACATCCACATACACTAATACATCCACATACACTAATACATCCACATACACTAATACATACATACGCTAATACATACATACATACACTAATACATCCACATACACTAATACATCCACATACAGTAATACATACATACACTAATACATACATACATACACTAATACATACACATACAGTAACACATACATACACTAATACATCCACATACAATAATACATACATACACTAATACATACATACACTAATACATACACATACAGTAACACATACATACACTAATACATCCACATACACTAATACATACATACACTAATACATACATACACTAATACATACACATACAGTAATACATACATACACTAATACATACATACACTAATACATACACATACAGTAATACATCCACATACACTAATACATACATATACACTAATGCATCCACATACACTAATACATACACATACACTAATACATACATGCGCTAATACATACATACACTAATACATACACATACACTAATACATACATACACTAATACATACATACGCTAATACATCCACCTACATTAATACATCCACATACACTAAAACATACATACACTAATATATACATACACTAATACATCCACATACACTAATACATACATACTCTAATACATCCACATACACTAATACATACATACACTAATACATACATACACTAATACATCCACATACACTAATACATACATACGCTAATACATCCACCTACATTAATACATCCACATACACTAATACATACATACACTAATATATACATACACTAATACATCCACATACACTAATACATACATACGCTAATACATCCACCTACATTAATACATCCACATACACTAATACATACATACATTAATATATACATACACTAATACATCCACATACACTAATACATACATACACTAATATATACATACACTAATACATCCACATACACTAATACATACATACTCTAATACATCCACATACACTAATACATACATACACTAATACATCCACATACACTAATACATACATACGCTAATACATCCACCTACATTAATACATCCACATACACTAATACATACATACACTAATATATACATACACTAATACATCCACATACACTAATACATACATACGCTAATACATCCACCTACATTAATACATCCACATACACTAATACATACATACATTAATATATACATACACTAATACATCCACATACACTAATACATACATACTCTAATACATCCACATACACTAATACATCCACATACACTAATACATACATACTCTAATACATCCACATACACTAATACATACATATACACTAATGCATCCACATACACTAATACATACACATTCACTAATGCATCCACATACAACAATACATACATACACTAATACATACATACACTAATACATACATACCCTAATACATACATACAGTAATACATACATACCCTAATACATCCACATACACTAATACAAGTATACACTAATACATCCACATACACTAATACATACATACACTAATACATCCACATACAGGAACACATACATTCACTAATACATACACACGTATGACGAGCCAGGCAGATGCTGACATCTCTAAGCATCCACATACAGTATTACATATATACATTAATACATATAGACGTATGATGAGCCCGGCAGCTGTGCACATTCCTATACATCCAAAGAAATACATACATACACAAAAACATTACACGTATAACGAGACGGAGGCTGCCACGTCCTGTGTGTCCTGACACCTTTCTATCATAGCCAGCAGTGGTCAGGGGTCAGCAGGGGCGCTCTGACCCCTCTGTGACTACACCCCCCCCATACACAGCGAGCTGCCATGTCCTGTGTGTCCTGACACCTTTCTATCATAGCCAGCAGTGGTCAGGGGTCAGCATGGGCGCTCTGACCCCTCTGTGACTACACCCCCATACACAGCGAGCTGCCATGTCCTGTATCCTGACACCTTTCTATCATAGCCAGCAGTGGTCAGGGGTCAGCATGGGTGCTTTGACCCCTCTGTGACTACACCCCCCATACACAGCGAGCTGCCATGTCCTGTGTGTCCTAATACCTTTCTATCATAGCCAGCAGTGGTCAGGGGTCAGCATGGGCGCTCTGACCCCTCTGTGACTACACCCCCCATACACAGCGAGCTGCCATGTCCTGTGTGTCCTGACACCTTTCTATCATAGCCAGCAGTGGTCAGGGGTCAGCATGGGCGCTCTGACCCCTCTGTGACTAAATCCCCCATACACAGCGAGCTGCCATGTCCTGTGTGTCCTGACACCTTTCTATCATAGCCAGCAGTGGTCAGCATGGGCGCTCTGACCCCTCTGTGACTACACCCCCCATACACAGCGAGCTGCCATGTCCTGTGTGTCCTGACACCTTTCTATCATAGCCAGCAGTGGTCAGGGGTCAGCATGGGCGCTCTGACCCCTCTGTGACTAAATCCCCCATACACAGCGAGCTGCCATGTCCTGTGTGTCCTGACACCTTTCTATCATAGCCAGCAGTGGTCAGGGGTCAGCATGGGCGCTCTGACCCCTCTGTGACTACACCCCCATACACAGCGAGCTGCCATGTCCTGTATCCTGACACCTTTCTATCATAGCCAGCAGTGGTCAGGGGTCAGCATGGGTGCTTTGACCCCTCTGTGACTACACCCCCCATACACAGCGAGCTGCCATGTCCTGTGTGTCCTAATACCTTTCTATCATAGCCAGCAGTGGTCAGGGGTCAGCATGGGCGCTCTGACCTCTCTGTGACTACACCCCCCATACACAACGAGCTGCCATGTCCTGTGTGTCCTGACACCTTTCTATCATAGCCAGCAGTGGTCAGGGGTCAGCATGGGTGCTCTGACCCCTCTGTGACTACACCCCCCATACACAGCGACCTGCCATGTCCTGTGTGTCCTGACACCTTTCTATCATAGCCAGCAGTGGTCAGGGGTCAGCATGGGTGCTCTGACCCCTCTGTGACTACATCCCCCATACACAGCGAGCTGCCATGTCCTGTGTGTCCTGACACCTTTCTATCATAGCCAGCAGTGGTCAGGGGTCAGCATGGGCGCTCTGACCCCTCTGTGACTACACCCCCATACACAGCGATCTGCCATGTCCTGTGTGTCCTGACACCTTTCTATCATAGCCAGCAGTGGTCAGGGGTCAGCATGGGCGCTCTGACCCCTCTGTGACTACACCCCCATACACAGCGATCTGCCATGTCCTGTGTGTCCTGACACCTTTCTATCATAGCCAGCAGTGGTCAGGGGTCAGCATGGGCGCTCTGACCCCTCTGTGACTACACCCCCCATACACAGCCAGCTGCCATGTCCTGTATGTCCTGACACCTTTCTATTATATCCAGCAGTGGTCAGGGGTCAGCATGGGCGCTCTGACCACTCTGTGACTACACCCCCCCATACACAGCGAGCTGCCATGTCCTGTGTGTCCTGACACCTTTCTATTATATCCAGCAGTGGTCAGGGGTCAGCATGGGCGCTCTGACCCCTCTGTGACTACACCCCCCCATACACAGTGAGCTGCCATGTCCTGTGTGTCCTGACACCTTTCTATCATAGCCAGCAGTGGTCAGGGGTCAGCATGGGCGCTCTCACCCCTCTGTGACTATACGCCCATACACAGCGAGCTGCTATGTCCTGTGTGTCCTGACACCTTTCTATCATAGCCAGCAGTGGTCAGGGGTCAGCATGGGCACTATGACCTCTCTGTGACTACGCCCCCCATACACAGCGAGCTGCCATGTCCTGTGTGTCCTGACACCTTTCTATCATAGCCAGCAGTGGTCAGGGGTCAGCATGGGCACTATGACCTCTCTGTGACTACGCCCCCCATACACAGCGAGCTGCCATGTCCTGTGTGTCCTGACACCTTTTTATCATAGCCAGCAGTGGTCAGGGGTCAGCATGGGCGCTCTGACCCCTCTGTGACTACACCCCCCATACACAGCGAGCTGCCATGTCCTGTGTGTCCTGACACCTTTTTATCATAGCCAGCAGTGGTCAGGAGTCAGCATGGGCGCTCTGACCCCTCTGTGACTACACCCCCCCATACACAGCGAGCTGCCATGTCCTGTGTGTCCTGACACCTTTCTATTATAGCCAGCAGTGGTCAGGGATCAGCATGGGCGCTTTGACCCCTCTGTGACTACACCCCCCCCCCATACACAGCGAGCTGCCATGTCCTGTATCCTGACACCTTTTTATCATAGCCAGCAGTGGTCAGGGGTCAGCATGTGCGCTCTGACCCCTCTGTGACTACATCCCCCTATACACAGCAAGCTGCCATGTCCTGTGTGTCCTGACACCTTTCTATCATAGCCAGCAGTGGTCAGGGGTCAGCATGGGTGCTCTGACCCCTCTGTGACTACACCCCCCATACACAGCGAGCTGCCATGTCCTGTGTCCTGACACCTTTCTATCATAGCCAGCAGTGGTCAGGGGTCAGCATGGGCGCTCTGACCTCTCTGTGACTACATCCCTCATACACAGTGAGCTGCCATGTCCTTTGTGTCCTGACACCTTTCTATCATAGCAAGCAGTGGTCAGGGGTCAGCATGGGCGAGCTGACCTCTCTGTGACTACACCCCCCATACACAGCGAGCTGCCATGTCCTGTGTGTCCTGACACCTTTCTATCATAGCCAGCAGTGGTCAGGGGTACACATGGGTGCTCTGACCCCTCTGTGACTACACCCCCATACACAGCGAGCTGCCATGTCCTGTGTCCTGACACCTTTCTATCATAGCCAGCAGTGGTCAGGGGTCAGCATGGGCGCTCTGACCCCCCTGTGACTATACCCCCCATACTCAGCGAGCTGCCATGTCCTGTGTGTCCTGACACCTTTCTATCATAGCCAGCAGTGGTCAGGGATCAGCATGGGCGCTCTGACCCCTCTGTGACTACACCCCCCATACACAGCGAGCTGCCATGTCCTGTGTGTCCTGACACCTTTCTATTATAGCCAGCAGTGGTCAGGGGTCAGCATGGGTGCTCTGACCCCTTTGTGACTACTTCCCCCTATACACAGCAAGCTGCCATGTCCTGTGTGTCCTGACACCTTTCTATCATAGCCAGCAGTGGTCAGGGGTCAGCATGGGTGCTCTGACCCCTCTGTGACTAGACCGCCCATACACAGCGAGCTGCCATGTCCTGTGTTTCCTGACATCTTTCTAGCATAGCCAGCAGTGGTCAGGGGTCAGCATGGGTGCTCTGACCCCTCTGTGACTACACCCCCCATACACAGCGAGCTGCCATGTCCTGTGTGTCCTGACACCTTTCTATCATAGCCAGCAGTGGTCAGGGGTCAGCATGGGCGCTCTGATCCCTCTGTGACTACACCCCCCATACACAGCGAGCTGCCATGTCCTGTGTGTCCTGACACCTTTCTATCATAGCCAGCAGTGGTCAGGGGTCAGCATGGGCGCTCTGACCCCTCTGTGACTACACCCCCCATACACAGCGAGCTGCCATGTCCTGTGTCCTGACACCTTTCTATCATAGCCAGCAGTGGTCAGGGGTCAGCATGGGTGCTCTGACCCCTCTGTAACTACACCCCCCATACACAGCGAGCTGCCATGTCCTGTGTGTCCTGACACCTTTCTATCATAGCCAGCAGGGGTCAGGGGTCAGCATGGGTGATCTGACCCCTCTGTGACTACACCCCCCATACACAGGGAGCTGCCATGTCCTGTGTGTTATGACACCTTTCTATCATAGCCAGCAGTGGTCAGGGGTCAGCATGGACGCTCTGACCCCTCTGTGACTTAACCCCCCATACACAGCCAGCTGCCATGTCCTGTGTGTCCTGACACCTTTCTATCATAGCCAGCAGTGGTCAGGGGTCAGCATGGGCGCCCTGACCAGTCTGACTACACCCCCATACACAGGGAGCTGCCATGTCCTGTGTGTCCTGACACCTTTCTATCATAGCCATCAGTGGTCAGGGGTCAGCATGGGCGCTCTGACCACTCTATGACTACACCCCCCTATACACAGTGAGCTGCCATGTCCTGTGTGTCCTGACACCTTTCTATCATATCCAGCAGTGGTCAGGGGTCAGCATGGGCGCTCTGACCCCTCTGTGACTACACCCCCCCATACACAGCAAGCTGCCATGTCCTGTGTGTCCTGACACCTTTCTATCATAGCCAGCAGTGGTCAGGGGTCAGTATGGGCACTATGACCTCTCTGTGACTACACCCCCCATACACAGCGAGGTGCCATGTCCTGTGTGTCCTGACACCTTTTTATCATAGCCAGCAGTGGTCAGAGGTTAGCATAGGCGCCCTGAACTCTCTGTGACTACATCTCCCATACACAGCGAGCTGCCATGTCCTGTGTGTCCTGACACCTTTTTATCATAGCCAGCAGTGGTCAGGGGTCAGCATGGGCGCTCTGACCCCTCTGTGACTACACACCCCATACACAGCGAGCTGCCATGTCCTGTGTGTCCTAACACCTTTCTATCATATCCAGCAGGGGTCAGGGGTCAGCATGGGTGCTCTGACCCCTCTGTGACTACATCCCGCATACACAGCGAGCTGCCATGTCCTGTGTGTCCTGACACCTTTCTATCATAGCCAGCAGTGGTCAGGGGTCAGCATGGGCGCTCTGACCCCTCTGTGACTACACACCCCCAGACACCGGGAGCTGCCATGTCCTATGTTTCCTGACACCTTTCTATCATAGCCAGCAGTGGTCAGGTGGCAGCATGGGTGCTCTGACCGCTCTGTGACTACACGCCCCTATACACAGTGAGCTGCCATGTCCTGTGTACTGACACCTTTCTATCATAGCAAGCAGTGGTCAGGAGTCAGCATGGGTGCTCTGACCCCTCTGTGACTACACCCCACATGCACAGCGAGCTGCCATGTCCTGTGTGTCCTGACACCTTTCTATCATAGCCAGCAGTGGTCAGGTGGCAGCATGGGTGCTCTGACCGCTCTGTGACTACACGCCCCTATACACAGTGAGCTGCCATGTCCTGTGTACTGACACCTTTCTATCATAGCAAGCAGTGGTCAGGGGTCAGCATGGGCACCCTGAACTCTCTGTGACTACATCTCCCATACACAGTGAGCTGCCATGTCCTGTGTGTACTGACACCTTTCTATCATAGCCAGCAGTGGTCAGGGGTCAGCATGGGCGCTCTGACCCCTCTGTGACTACACCCCCCATACACAGCGAGCTGCCATGTCCTGTGTGTCCTGACACCTTTCTATCATAGCCAGCAGTGGTCAGGGGTCAGCATGGGCGCTCTGACCTCTCTGTGACCACACCCCCATACACAGCGAGCTGCCATGTCCTGTGTGTCCTGACACCTTTTTATCATAGCCAGCAGTGGTCAGGTGTCAGCATGGGCGCTCCGACCCCTCTGTGACTACACCCCCCCATACACAGCGAGCTGACATGTCCTGTGTGTCCTGACACCTTTCTATCATAGCCAGCAGTGGTCAGGGGTCAGCATGGGCGCTCTGACCTCTCTGTGACTACATCTCCCATACACAGTGAGCTGCCATGTCCTGTGTGTCCTGACACCTTTCTATCATAGCCAGCAGTGGTCAGGGGTCAGCATGGGCGCTCTGACCCCTCTGTGACTACACCCCCCATACACAGCGAGCTGCCATGTCCTGTGTGTCCTGACACCTTTCTATCATAGCCAGCAGTGGTCAGGGGTCAGCATGGGCGCTCTGACCTCTCTGTGACCACACCCCCATACACAGCGAGCTGCCATGTCCTGTGTGTCCTGACACCTTTTTATCATAGCCAGCAGTGGTCAGGTGTCAGCATGGGCGCTCCGACCCCTCTGTGACTACACCCCCCCATACACAGCGAGCTGACATGTCCTGTGTGTCCTGACACCTTTCTATCATAGTCAGCAGTGGTCAGGGGTCAGCATGGACGCTCTGACCTCTCTGTGACTACACCCCCCATACACAGCGAGCTGCCATGTCCTGTGTGTCCTGACACCTTTCTATCATAGTCAGCAGTGGTCAGGGGTCAGCATGGACGCTCTGACCTCTCTGTGACTACACCCCCCATACACAGCGAGCTGCCATGTCCTGTGTGTCCTGACACCTTTCTATCATAGCCAGCAGTGGTCAGCATGGGCGCTCTGACCCCTCTGTGACTACACCCCCCATACACAGCGAGCTGCCATGTCCTGTGTTTCCATGTCATGCAATTTCTACTATATATAAATACAAAAATCTTCTCCATTTCTTCTACTCTCCAGACCAATGAGTCCAATGGTTTATGATGTGTCTTGTATATGCTCCTCCCACTACTGTGACGGAGCCATGATTCTACAGTACCACTGAGGTGGGGATCTGGGACCATATCCCCGTCTCTGCTGTCACCTCCGTTCCCAGGACACTTCTTCCTCCAGATCTTTTAACGGATATTATAACTTCCAGGGGAAATGACCAGAAATAGTACTTCCTGCAGTGGACGTAGCGGGTAATCAGGACCCTGGACTGCAGCAGAGATGTATCCTACAAGCCCGGGAGATCTCAGAAGACACAGAGGAAGGAGGAGGAGGAGCCTGCACGCATATATTATATTATTGTGTATGTAGTGATCTCCCCCTAGTGATGGTGTATAATCTGTATGTAGTGATCTCCCCCTAGTGGTGGTGTATAATCTGTATGTAGTGATCTCCTCCTAGTGGTGGTGTATAATGTGTATGTAGTGATCTCCTCCTAGTGGTGGTGTATAATGTGTATGTAGTGATCTCCCCCTAGTGGTGGTGTATAATGTGTATGTAGTGATCTCCCCCTAGTGGTGGTGTATAATGTGTATGTAGTGATCTCCCCCTAGTGGTGGTGTATAATGTGTATGTAGTGATCTCCTCCTAGTGGTGGTGTATAATGTGTATGTAATGATCTCCCCCTAGTGGTGGTGTATAATGTGTATGTAGTGATCTCCTCCTAGTGGTGGTGTATAATGTGTATGTAGTGATCTCCCCCTAGTGGTGGTGTATAATGTGTATGTAGTGACCTCCCCCTAGTGGTGGTGTATAATGTGTATGTAGTGATCTCCCCCTAGTGGTGGTGTATAATCTGTATGTAGTGATCTCCTCCTAGAGGTGGTGTATAATCTGTATGTAGTGATCTCCTCCTAGTGGTGATGTATAATCTGTATGTAGTGATCTCCCCTAGTGGTGGTGTATAATCTGTATGTAGTGATCTCCCCCTAGTGGTGGTGTATAATCTGTATGTAGTGATCTCCTCCTAGTGGTGGTGTATCATCTGTATGTAGTGAGCTCCCCCTAGTGGTGGTGTATAATGTGTATGTAGTGATCTCCTCCTAGTGGTGGTGTATAATGTGTATGTAGTGATCTCCCCCTAGTGGTGGTGTATAATCTGTATGTAGTGATCTCCTCCTAGTGGTGGTGTATAATCTGTATGTAGTGATCTCCTCCTAGTGGTGGTGTACAATCTGTATGTAGTGATCTCCCCCTAGTGGTGGTGTATAATCTGTATGCAGTGATCTCCCCCTAGTGGTGGTGTATAATCTGTATATCTTGATCTCCCCCTAGTGGTGATGTATAATCTGTATGCAGTGATCTCCCTCTAGTGGTGATGTATAATCTGTATGCAGTGATCTCCCCCTAGTGGTGGTGTATATTCTGTATGCAGTGATCTCCCCCTAGTGGTGGTGTATAATCTGTATGCAGTAATCCCCCCTAGTGGTGGTGTATAATCTGTATGTAGTGAGCTCCCCCTAGTGGTGATGTATAATCTGTATGTAGTGATCTCCCCCTAGTGGTGGTGTATAATCTGTATGTAGTGATCTCCCCCTAGTGATGGTGTATAATCTGTATGTAGTGAGCTCCTCCTAGTTGTGATGTATAATATGTATGTAGTGAGCTCCCCTAGTGGTGATGTATAATCTGTATGTAGTGATCTCCTCCTAGTGGTGGTGTATAATCTGTATGTAGTGATCTCCTCCTAGTGGTGGTGTATAATCTGTATGTAGTGATCTCCTCCTAGTGGTGGTGTACAATCTGTATGTAGTGATCTCCCCCTAGTGGTGGTGTATAATCTGTATGCAGTGATCTCCCCCTAGTGGTGGTGTATAATCTGTATATCTTGATCTCCCCCTAGTGGTGATGTATAATCTGTATGCAGTGATCTCCCTCTAGTGGTGATGTATAATCTGTATGCAGTGATCTCCCCCTAGTGGTGGTGTATATTCTATATGAAGTGATCTCCCCCTAGTGGTGGTGTATAATCTGTATGCAGTAATCCCCCCTAGTGGTGGTGAATAATCTGTATGTAGTGAGCTCCCCCTAGTGGTGATGTATAATCTGTATGTAGTGATCTCCCCCTAGTGGTGGTGTATAATCTGTATGTAGTGATCTCCCCCTAGTGATGGTGTATAATCTGTATGTAGTGAGCTCCTCCTAGTGGTGATGTATAATATGTATGTAGTGATCTCCTCCTAGTGGTGGTGTATAATCTGTATGCAGTGATCCCCCACTGGTGGTGGTGTATAATCTGTATGTAGTGATCTCCCCTAGTGGTGGTGTATAATCTGTATGTAGTGATCTCCTCCTAGTGGTGATGTATAATCTGTATGTAGTGATCTCCTCCTAGTGGTGGTGTATAATCTGTATGCAGTGATCCCCCACTGGTGGTGGTGTATAATCTGTATGCAGTGATCTCCCCCAAGTACACCCCTAGCGGTGGTGTATAATCTGTATGTAGTGGCCTCCTCCTAGTGGTGGTTTATAATGTGTATGTAGTGATCTCCCCCTAGTGGTGGTGTATAATGTGTATGTAGTGATCTCCCCCTAGTGGTGGTGTATAATGTGTATGTAGTGATCTCCCCCTAGTGGTGGTGTATAATGTGTATGTAGTGATCTCCCCCTAGTGGTGGTGTATATTCTGTATGCAGTGATCTCCCCCTAGTGGTGGTGTATAATCTGTATGCTGTAATCCCCCCTAGTGGTGGTGTATAATCTGTATGTAGTGAGTTCCCCCTAGTGGTGATGTATAATCTGTATGTAGTGATCTCCCCCTAGTGGTGGTGTATAATCTGTATGTAGTGATCTCCCCCTAGTGGTGATGTATAATCTGTATGTAGTGATCTCCCCTAGTGGTGGTGTATAATCTGTATGTAGTGAGCTCCCCTTAGTGGTAGTGTATAATGTGTATGTAGTGATCTCCTCCTAGTGGTGATGTATAATCTGTATGTAGTGATCTCCTCCTAGTGGTGGTGTATAATCTGTATGTAGTGATCTCCTAGTGGTGGTGTATAATCTGTATGCAGTGATCCCCCACTGGTGGTGGTGTATAATCTGTATGCAGTGATCTCCCCCAAGTACACCCCTAGCGGTGGTGTATAATCTGTATGTAGTGACCTCCTCCTAGTGGTGGTGTATAATGTGTATGTAGTGATCTCCCCCTAGTGGTGGTGTATAATGTGTATGTAATGATCTCCCCCTAGTGGTGGTGTATAATGTGTATGTAGTGATCTCCCCCTAGTGGTGGTGTATAATCTGTATGTAGTGATCTCCCCCTAGTGGTGATGTATAATCTGTATGTAGTGATCTCCCCCTAGTGGTGATGTATAATCTGTATGTAGTGATCTCCCCCTAGTGGTGGTGTATAATGTGTATGTAGTGATCTCCCCCTAGTGGTGGTGTATAATGTCTATGTAGTGATCTCCTTCTAGTGGTGGTGTATAATGTGTATGTAGTGATCTCCTCCTAGTGGTGGTGTATAATCTGTATGTAGTGATCTCCTCCTAGAGGTGGTGTATAATCTGTATGTAGTGATCTCCTCCTAGAGGTGGTGTATAATCTGTATGTAGTGATCTCCCCCTAGTGGTGGTGTATAATGTGTATGTAGTGATCTCCCCCTAGTGGTGGTGTATAATCTGTATGTAGTGATCTCCCCCTAGTGGTGGTGTATAATGTGTATGTAGTGATCTCCTCCTAGTGGTGGTGTATAATGTGTATGTAGTGATCTCCTCCTAGTGGTGGTGTATAATGTGTATGTAGTGATCTCCTCCTAGTGGTGGTGTATAATGTGTATGTAGTGATCCCCCCTAGTGGTGGTGTATAATCTGTATGTAGTGATCTCCCCCTAGTGGTGGTGTATAATGTGTATGTAGTGATCTCCCTCTAGTGGTGGTGTATAATCTGTATGTAGTGATCTCCCCCTAGTGGTGGTGTATAATGTGTATGTAGTGATCTCCTCCTAGTGGTGGTGTATAATGTGTATGTAGTGATCTCCCCCTAGTGGTGGTGTATAATCTGTATGTAGTGATCTCCCCCTAGTGGTGGTGTATAATGTGTATGTAGTGATCTCCTCCTAGTGGTGGTGTATAATGTGTATGTAGTGATCTCCCCCTAGTGGTGGTGTATAATCTGTATGTAGTGATCTCCCCCTAGTGGTGGTGTATAATGTGTATGTAGTGATCTCCTCCTAGTGGTGGTGTATAATGTGTATGTAGTGATCTCCCCCTAGTGGTGGTGTATAATGTGTATGTAGTGAGCTCCTCCTAGTGGTGGTGTATAATGTGTATGTAGTGATCTCCCCCTAGTGGTGGTGTATAATCTGTATGTAGTGATCTCCCCCTAGTGGTGGTGTATAATCTGTATGTAGTGATCTCCTCCTAGTGGTGGTGTATAATCTGTATGTAGTGATCTCCCCCTAGTGGTGGTGTATAATGTGTATGTAGTGATATCCCCCTAGTGGTGGTGTATAATCTGTATGTAGTGATCTCCTCCTAGTGGTGGTGTATAATCTGTATGTAGTGATCTCCCCCTAGTGGTGGTGTATAATGTGTATGTAGTGAGCTCCTCCTAGTGGTGGTGTATAATCTGTATGTAGTGAGCTCCCCTTTGTGGTGGTGTATAATCTGTATGTAGTGATATCCCCCTAGTGGTGGTGTATAATCTTTATGTAGTGATCCCCCCCTAGTGGTGGTGTATAATCTGTATGTAGTGATCTCCTCCTAGTGGTGGTGTATAATCTGTATGTAGTGATCTCCCCCTAGTGGTGGTGTATAATCTGTATGTAGTGATCTCCTCCTAGTGGTGGTGTATAATGTGTATGTAGTGATCTCCCCCTAGTGGTGGTGTATAATGTGTATGTAGTGATCTCCCCCTAGTGGTGGTGTATAATGTGTATGTAGTGATCTCCCCCTAGTGGTGGTGTATAATGTGTATGTAGTGATCTCCCCCTAGTGGTGGTGTATAATGTGTATGTAATGATCTCCCCCTAGTGGTGGTGTATAATGTGTATGTAGTGATCTCCTCCTAGTGGTGGTGTATAATCTGTATGTAGTGATCTCCCCCTAGTGGTGGTGCATAATGTGTATGTAGTGATCTCCCCCTAGTGGTGGTGTATAATGTGTATGTAGTGATCTCCTCCTAGTGGTGGTGTATAATCTGTATGTAGTGATCTCCCCCTAGTGGTGGTGTATAATGTGTATGTAGTGATCTCCCCCTAGTGGTGGTGTATAATGTGTATGTAGTGATCTCCCCCTAGTGGTGGTGTATAATCTGTATGTAGTGATCTCCCCCTAGTGGTGGTGTATAATGTGTATGTAGTGATCTCCCCCTAGTGGTGGTGTATAATGTGTATGTAGTGATCTCCCCCTAGTGGTGGTGTATAATCAGTATGTAGTGATCTCCCCCTAGTGGTGGTGTATAATGTGTATGTAGTGATCTCCCCCTAGTGGTGGTGTATAATCTGTATGTAGTGATCTCCCCCTAGTGGTGGTGTATAATGTGTATGTAGTGATCACCTCCTAGTGGTGGTGTATAATGTGTATGTAGTGATCTCCCCCTAGTGGTGGTGTATAATGTGTATGTAGTGAGCTCCCCCTAGTGATGGTGTATAATCTGTATGTAGTGATCTCCTCCTAGTGGTGATGTATAATGTGTATGTAGTGATCTCCTCCTAGTGGTGGTGTATAATCTGTATGTAGTGATCTCCCCCTAGTGGTGGTGTATAATGTGTATGTAGTGAGCTCCTCCTAGTGGTGGTGTATAATGTGTATGTAGTGATCTCCCCCTAGTGGTGGTGTATAATGTGTATGTAGTGATCTCCCCCTAGTGGTGGTGTGTAATGTGTATGTAGTGATCTCCTCCTAGTGGTGGTGTATAATGTGTATGTAGTGATCTCCTCCTAGTGGTAGTGTATAATGTGTATGTAGTGATCTCCCCCTAGTGGTGGTGTATAATCTGTATGTAGTGATCTCCCCCTAGTGGTGGTGTATAATCTGTATGTAGTGATCTCCCCCTAGTGGTGGTGTATAATCTGTATGTAGTGAGCTCCTCCTAGTGGTGGTGTATAATGTGTATGTAGTGATCTCCCCCTAGTGGTGGTGTATAATGTGTATGTAGTGATCTCCCCCTAGTGGTGGTGTATAATGTGTATGTAGTGATCTCCTCCTAGTGGTGGTGTATAATGTGTATGTAGTGATCTCCCCCTAGTGGTGGTGTATAATCTGTATGTAGTGATCTCCCCCTAGTGGTGGTGTATAATCTGTATGTAGTGATCTCCTCCTAGTGGTGGTGTATAATCTGTATGTAGTGATCTCCCCCTAGTGGTGGTGTATAATCTGTATGTAGTGATCTCCTCCTAGTGGTGGTGTATAATGTGTATGTAGTGATCTCCTCCTAGTGGTGGTGTATAATGTGTATGTAGTGATCTCCTCCTAGTGGTGTTGTATAATCTGTATGTAGTTTTGCAGTGCTTTCTGGGATATATATCATATACTATATTACACAGAAGGGAAGACCTTCCTGCAGTTGGCGCAGTCAGGCCGGTGAAGTATGGAGGTCACTATACGCAGGTGGAGATGGCTGTGTATGGAGGGGCTGCAGTGGGGGGTCTGCTTTGATGTTGGGGGGTGTCGTGTTCCTGCTGAGTCGTTCTCTCTCTGTGTGAGCTGCGTCCTCAGCGCTTTAGTAATGATGTTGGTTGCATCGCACCCTGATCTGATTCCTGCAGTAATGAAACTAAATCTTTATGGTTTATCTGCAGTGATGGAGAAAAGCTGCAGGAAAGTAAGAGGGTGAGCAATCAGGACCCCCCCAAACCAAGAACCGGTCTCCCCCCTACTGGAGCATCTTCTAGTATAAGAATATGTCACTCCTATTAATGAATGATTTGGTTTTCATGGGGTTGTACACAATCTGGAACTGTGAAATTTCCTGCCGCCTCCTCTGCCTCTTCCCCTGCTGCCGCCTCCTCTGCGCCTTTCCCCGCTGCCGCCTCCTCTGCCTCTTGCCCCGCTGCCGCCTCCTCTGCCTCTTGCCCCGCTGCCGCCTCCTCTGCCTCTTGCCCCGCTGCCGCCTCCTCTGCCTCTTGGCCCACTACCGCCTCCTCTGCCTCTTGCCCCTCTGCCGCCTCCTCTGCTGCCTCCACTGCCTCTTCTCCTGCAGCCTCCACTGCCTCTTTTCCTGCAGCCTCCACTGCCTCTTCTCCCGCTCTCTCGTCGGCGTCTTCTGCTGCCGCCTCCTCGGCGTCTTCTGCTGCCGCCTCCTCGGCGTCTTCTGCTGCCGCCTCCTCGGCGCCTTCTATGCGGTCGCTTGGGCTCAAGTACTTGTGGGTACTTCTAATCTTCCCCCGCTGCTGCCTCCTCTGGCTCTTGGCCCACTGCCGCTTCCTCTGCCTCTTCTCCTGCAGCCTCCACTGCCTCTTCTCCCGCTCTCTCCTCTGCGTCGTCTGCTGCCGCCTCCTCTGCGTCATCTGTTGCCGCCTCCTCTGCGTCGTCTGCCGCCGCCTCCTCGGCGTCGTCTGCTGCCGCCTCCCGCTGCCGCTTCCTCGGCGTCGTCTGCTGCCGCCTCCCGCTGCCGCCTCCTCGGCGTCGTCTGCTACCGCCTCCTCGGCGTCGTCTGCTACCGCCTCCTCGGCGTCGTCTGCTGCCGCCTCCTCGGCGTCTTCTCTTGCCGCCTCCTCGGCGTCTTCTGCTGCCGCCTCCTTGGCGTCTTCTATGTGGTCGCTTGGGCTCAAGTACTTGTGGGTACTTCTAATCTTCCCCCGCTGCTGCCTCCTATGGCTCTTGGCCCGCTGCCGCTTCCTCTGCCTCTTCTCCTGCAGCCTTCACTGCCTCTTCTCCCACTCTCTCGTCGGCGTCGTTTGCTGCCGCCTCCTCTGCGTCGTCTGCTGCCGCCTCCTCTGCGTCGTTGGCTGCCGCCTCCTCTGCGACGTCTGCTGCCGTTTCCCCTGCGACGTCTGCTGCCGCCTCCTCTGCGACGTCTGCTGCCGCCTCCTCTGCGACGTCTGCTGCCGCCTCCTCTGCGACGTCTGCTGCCGCCTCCTCTGCGTCGTCTGCTGCCGCCTCCTCTGCGTCGTCTGCTGCCGCCTCCTCTGCGTCGTCTGCTGCCGCCTCCTCTGCGTCTTCTGCTGCCGCCTCCTCTGCGTCGTCTGCTGCCGCCTCCTCTGCGTCTTCTGCTGCCGCCTCCTCTGCTGCCGCCTCCTCTGCGTCGTCTGCTGCCGCCTCCTCTGCGCCGTCTGCTGCCGCCTCCTCTGCGCCGTCTGCTGCCGCCTCCTCTGCGCCGTCTGCTGCCGCCTCCTCTGCGCCGTCTGCTGCTGCCTCCTCTGCGTCTTCTATGCAGTCACATGGGCTCATGTACTTCTAATCTTGAGGGTTGTTGGTCCTGGGAAGGTGGGTGTTAATTTTGTGCTCATTTGCTCCAAATTTTGGGATCCCTGGACTTCATTTTGCACTTATCTGTTCTTTATCTCAGAGGGAAAAGGATCTTGATGCTCATTTGATACTGATTTTTGGATCACTAGAGGTCTTGGACCTCATCCGCTCTTGATCTCTGCTTCTCTGGGTCTCAGAGCCTCATCCACCCTGGATATTGTGGTTTGTGGGTCTTTCGGGGCCTCATCAGCTCCTGATCGTAGGGTCTGCTGGTGGGTTAGGGTCCGGGGGTCTCATTGAGCCATTGCCCGTCATATCCTCACATTCTGGGCTCTATTTTTTCCCATCATCCTCTGCTGCTTGCACTTTCCATTACACAGAGTTTGCACATCTGACTCTAATCAGACGCCGCACGTGAGGCCACGGAGAGTCCAGCTGTTTGCTCCACGAGAGGACACTCGGGAAAGATCTGCCGTGCGGCTGAGGGTCGGATCAGAAGACACTGCTTACGTTTATCCAGTGTTTGCCTCACTAATGTGCGGTGCGGAGCGCGGTCTCCATGAATGTGACGCTCGGTGCACGGTGCGAAGGTCCCCCGAAACGCTCCTTATATGCACAGCGCAGGTGCAACATAACACTGTCCGCAGAAAACGGGTCAAGCCTGATAATACATAGAGGCCTCGTGTCTGTTTTGGGTCTGACTGTGCACTGAAAAGAACAAGCAGAATGCACAAGTCTATAAAAGTGTCTGCACCAGTCGGACCGAGCGCCACATTTATTACTGGGACTCAACGTAATTGTGTTGCACTCTTTATGTTATAGGTGCACATAGTACAACCCCCAACTCCCTACACATATTACACACCCCCTGCACATAGTACACCCCCTGCGCATATTACACACCCCCTCTGCATATTACATGCCCCCTGCGCATAGTACACGCCCCCTGCGCATAGTACACCCCCCCTGCACATAGTACACACCCCCTGCACATAGTACACACCCAGCACATAGTTCACACTGCACATAGTACACACCCCGCACATAGTACACACTCTGCACATAGTACACACTACAAATAGTACACCGCCTGCACATAGTACACACCCCGCACATAGTACACACCCTGCACATAGTACACACTACACATAGTACACACCCAGCACATAGTTCACACTGCACATAGTACACAGGACCCTGCACATAGTACACCCCCTGCACATAGTACACCCCCTGCACATAATACACCCCCTGCACATAATACACACCCTGCACATAGTACACACTGCACATAGTACACAGGACACTGAACATACTACCCCCTGCACATAGTACACCCTGCACAAAGTACACCCCCTGCACATAGTACACAGGACACTGCACATAGTACCCCCTGCACATAGTACACAGGACACTGCACATAGTACATCCTGCACATAGTACACAGGACACTGCACATAGTACATCCTGCACATAGTACACAGGACACTGCACATAGTACATCCTGCACATAGTACACAGGACCTTGCACATAGTACACACGCCCCTGCACATAGTACACACCCCCTGCACATAGTACACAGGACACTGCACATAGTACATCCTGCACATAGTACACACTGCACATAGTACACAGGACACTGCACATAGTACACAGGACACTGCACATAGTACACACCCCCTGCACATAGTACACACTGCACATAGTACACAGGACACTGCACATAGTA
The DNA here is from genome assembly GCF_040894005.1 of Engystomops pustulosus. NCBI lineage: Eukaryota > Metazoa > Chordata > Amphibia > Anura > Leptodactylidae > Engystomops > Engystomops pustulosus. The sequence continues at coordinate 1,022,295 of NC_092412.1, forward strand.
CCCCCTGCACATAGTACACAGGACACTGCACATAGTACCCCCTGCACATAGTACACCCCCCTGCACATAGTACACAGGACACTGCACATAGTACACCCCCTGCACTACTTTTGATGTGGCACACTGAGAGTAGCTCAGACACTCCAGGAGAACCTGCAGCGCATCTCACCAAAATCACTCAAGCTGCATTGGGGTCCCTCCTGTTATACACTGCAGCACATGTATTACTATAGGTCCCCAGACTGGGGCTGTACTCTGGGGTGACCTCTAGATATTCGGGTGTAGTGTGGGCTCCCTCCCCTCCTGTATGAGTAACAGATGGATCCCGGCTGTCTGACAGGAATAGCATCCAGTGACTCAGTGCCGGCGGCTCGAGGCCATCGCAGGCTTATTGTTATGTGTCTCATCCATCAGAGGGATCCTCCCCCGTGTCAGTCCCATCACAAAACAGTAAGGACCAATCAGAGGAGGTACATTGATCACATGACCAGTCATTCAGGGTGAAGGGGTATATGGGGACCTTACCCCAACACCCCAATACACGGACCCACCACTGCTCTAACATAACCATCTCACCCCACTACACCTACCCACCACTGCTATAACCCAACAATCTCACCCCAATACACCTACCCACCACTGCTCTAACATAACCATCTCACCCCAAAACACCTACCCACCACTGCTACAACCCAACAATCTCACCCCAATACACCGACCCACCACTGCTCCACACCAATACACCTACTCACCACTGCTACACCTCAACCTACTACTCCACCAACCATATCACCCCAATACACCCCTAACCACCTCAACCGAACCAACTCACCCCACTACTACCCCAGCCGCCTCCCCCTACTACACCTCAAACCATCTCACCCCAATACTCACCACTTCTACACCACAAACACCTCACTATACCCCTTAGCATTGCACCCCCTACACCTAGATACAATCTCACTACTGATATACCCACTAAAACTCCAACCCCCTCATACCGGATACAGCAGGTGTGGGGGTCCGATGTATATTGGGACATGTGGTGTAGTAAGCCCCTCCGTCCTCCCCCACACTGAGGAAGGGCCCCACGTTGGATCAGCTGTCAGACACGTGTCACTTGGGGGATTTACTAATTATACAAAATATCTCAGACATTTGGATCATGAGAAATTCTCTGCCCTAAACAAAGAAAGAAGCTCAAGGAATGTGCCCCCCACTCATGATCCGCCATGGCCCCCCGCAAACAGGCAACGACATGAAAGGACACCCAGGGGGGCCATGGGATGGGGTGATGATGCTGTGTGACATACTGCGTGCTGCGTGGATAATGTGGATGTTGTTGTGTTACATTGTGTCCAGTTTCCAGTCCATAGCATTGTGTGTGCCGTTCCGTGTCCATAGCTCGGTCAGGGTGCGGCGTGGTGTAGCTGGCATGTGCGTGACTTTGTGGTGCCCGCTTGTGGCATTGTGAGCGCAGTGTTTTGTCTCAGCTTTTTGATCTAAGAATAAGTTTGTTCCTGTCTTGTTGTGCTGCAGCTGGAGTCTCGTGACGTCACCGCCGAGGCCCCCGATCAGGAAATGAAAACATCCTGTGGCCTCAGCACATGGGCAGCGAGTCCACGGATGGCTGGGGAGGGGGACTCTCCAGAACATATGGGGGGCTTTGCCTCTGTGCTGGCCCCATTCTTTATGCTGCTGTCACTCAGAGCGCTAGTCCTGCATCTTTCCCATAAGAGAGCCGCCTCTATTCTTCATGTCGCTGTCACTTAGCGGGCAGGTCCTTTTTCTTCATTGTGCCGGACCTGGAATAATAGTCGTAGTCCTTCATGTCGCTTTCACCTACAGCCAAATAAACATAAAATTTACCATATGCCAAAACAGACATGACAGGTTTGAGACCGTCCAAAAATAATCTCAAAATGCTGCACGTACGTCTTCACGTTTGTCAGGGTCTGTAGTGGTGGACCCACAAGTGATGACGTAAGCCGACACCTAGGAGCCGAGTCTAAGTGGCCCCCGGTATTCACCAGAGGTTGGCTGCGGTGAGATACCTCCAGGTCGCTCCACGGTGGTGGCCAAGGTGAGGTGCAGAATCAGCAGGCAGAAGGTCAAGGCAGGCGGCAGAGCATCGGGGTTAGGAACGGAAACCGGTCACAACAGAAAATCACAGGAATGGCAGAATGGAGCCTTCTCTTAGGCTATGAGGCAAAGAGATCGGACAGGTAGAGCCGGCTATTTATTAGGACAGCAACCTGACAGCGCCGATCGGTGTTGCACCGGCCCTTTAAATTTCAAAGAGCCAGAGTGCTCCCTTGGATGCGGAAACGTGCGCGCCAGAACATGGAAGCAGACGAGTGAGGAGAGAGCATGCGGCCTGGTGGGACCTGAGACATGGGTCGCAGAAGCACCCATGACAACGTGCCGTCACTCAGAATGCAGGACGTATTTCTTCTTACAATAAAACATAACTTTATTGATCCTCGGGGTGGAGAGATTATTTTGTACATAGTGCTCAGACGAGGTACTAGGCTTGCTGCTTACTTATTGCTAGAATACACACAACACAAGACAGGGTTTTATACATCTTTACAGGACACAAACCGTTTACAGTAGACAAGAGACAAACAAGGTTTAGGTTATGCCCGTTACATTCAGTTATGGTTAGGGGGGCGTTGTTGTGTGCTTTGGCCAGGCGGACGCCACATGCTGCCCTTATAGCAACAGATGCTGGGGCTACAGCTTCCACCAGTTGGCTACCAAGTGGGGGGAGGTTACATCAGCATGTCAACGCCCAGTGACCGATTCTCTGGGCTCCCAGTCGAGCATCCCAAGCTGGTGCTGGTACAGGCCCCAGGTGGCGGCATGGGATTATACCACTGGGATGTGCAGGGTTCACTGTCGTCATCAGTCTGGAAGGGCCCCGATGGATGAATGGGATTGTATGAGGGGGGGCAGGTAGGACACAGGAGCCTGGTGGGTCAGTGGACCTGCTATGTGGGCCTGTTAGGTCAAAGGGCCTAATGAAAGGGGCCTGGAAGATCATAGGGCCTGGTTGTGGGGCCTTTATGGTTATAGGGCCTGGATGAAGGGGCCAGGTGGGTAACAGGGCCTGCTTGAAGAGGTCTGGTGGGTCATAAGTATGACAGCCTGTAGTTTTTGCCTTAGTAGTTGGCTATACGGACAGCAGGGCGATGCCCTTGTGGTCCGGGGCTGTTCCAGGCACTGGACTGCGAAAGGCTGCTTGGTCGGGGATGGAGTGCATTGAGCGACACAGGGACTATGCAGCGGCGGCCAGTGGGGAGTGCCTCCTGGGTTGCACCCATGGCCTAGCCGCAGGAGCCACAAAGCTCCAGTGCAATGAAACCGCGCCGAGGTAACAGTGAGCAGCAGATGGAACCTCCAGATGGGGTGGCAACTCCCGGCTGTGATGGCTCTCCACGTGGCAATGGCGAATTTCGGTGTGTGTCGGCCTTCTCCTCACAAATCTCTCTCCCAGCGAGTTCGGAGTCTGAGCAAAGCCCAGTGGTGGTGGGCCATGTCCGTGGCTGCTGGGGGAGGAAGAAACCTCTGCATCCTCTCCATCAACTCTGGAGGGCAAGCTAGGCAGTCTGGACATGCAGGGCTGCATCTGGTGGTCATCAGCTGCATCTGGGCTGCCTTGCCATCTCTGTGACCTGGATAGTCCTTAGCTGGTAGGGTCTGCGGAGTTCTAGGAGCCTGTTCAGGATCTGAGCAAAAGGGGCATGGAAACACAGGGGAAAGATTGCAGGAGCGTGTATAGACAGCCACCAATCACCGCACCATCATGGACATATGGCCGTCACTCTGAATGCTGCCCGTATTTCCTTATTCCGCTGTCACTCAGGTTGCTGGCCGTGTTTTTTCATGTTGCTGTAATTCTGATTATTGGTCGTATTTCTTCCTGGTCGTGTTTCTGGATGTCATGGTCTGGATGTATATGGCTCTGAATAAGCTGATATTTCCTGCACCCAAAGCTCAGTGGAGACGGCCTGGCAGTGGGGCCCCAGCATTGCCATCTCTAGGCCCCTAGTGTTAGCAGAGCTTCTGGTAGTGGCTCCTGGAGTCTCCATCCAGCACAAGGTTTTGGCCCTCAGGCCCAGGGCCACAGAGACTTCCAGCAGATGACTGTCACACACATTCCGACATGTAGAGGAAACATCCTGCGGCTTGTCAAGCAGCATCAGGCGCCTGTCACACACATGTCCCGCTGTCACCACACCAGGGACTAATAAAAGATGCTGGAAGCTAATAAAAGAGTCCCAGCTGCTGCACAGGCCACGCTTAACCCTTCTCCTACCACTGCCGGTACGAGACACCAGCATCGCCGTACATGATCAATACACATCACATAAACCACCTCCCGAAAAGTAGACGTGGACCTACAATGACCACGGACCTCTACAGGGGCATTCAATGTCCAACTGTTCTGTGATTTATGTCTTTTTGCACAACTTGTTAGAACTTATTGGGGCACATTTACTTACTCGGGCCGCGGAGTTCAGTGCATTGTGTGCAGGGCCCTCACTCATATTGTTCCATATGAATGTTTGTACTCTGTAATGTAATATTATATTTGTCGCTCCCCGCTCAGGTCACCTTCTTCCTGGTGCATGCAAGTGCATTGGTTGCGACACAATTTGAAAGTTAAAACCGGCACTCAGTCCGAATCAGTTGGATCGTTCCCCGGCACACCCAACAAAGCATTGCAGCTGCGCCAGAAAAAACATTGCGTGCGACACAGTCCTAGCGCAGACAGCTGTTAAATACCTGTGCAAGTCGCGTAATCCCCGAAAACGGCAAGCAGTCTGTCAAAAGTGCAATCGGCGACCCTTAGTAAATAAGCCCCATATTTTCACTAACAAGGAGCTTAACTGCAGGTGCTTGATCCATGAATCACTCAATACATTCCCTAGTTCAATTACAGCTGGTATTTAGACAGTCCTCCTCATCATGCAGTTTACATTGTAACATCAGGAGACAGATAACTACCTTGAATGGGCTAAAGCCGGATGTTCTGAGATGGAAGTGAGTTTAGAGCATCATAGAGAATCAGCAGGTTGTACCAGAGATACAGAGAGACTGGAAGAGTCACAGAGAGACATGAGCAGGTTGTACCAGAGATACAGAGACTGGAAGAGTCACAGAGAGACATGAGCAGGTTGAACCAGAGATACAGAGACTGGAAGAGTCACAGAGACATCAGCAGGTTGTACCAGAGATACAGAGACTGGAAGAGTCACACAGAGACATCAGCAGGTTGTACCAGAGATACAGAGACAGGAAGAGTCACAGAGAGACATCAGCAGGTTGTACCCGAGATACAGAGACTGGAAGAGTCACAGAGAGACATCAGCAGGTTGTACCAGAGATACAGAGAGACTGGAAGAGTCACAGAGAGAGACATCAGCAGGTTGTACCAGAGATACAGAGACTGGAAGAGTCACAGAGAGACATCATCAGGTTGTACCAGAGATACAGAGACAGGAAGAGTCACAGAGAGACATCAGCAGGATGTACCCGAGATACAGAGACAGGAAGAGTCACAGAGAGACATCAGCAGGTTGTACCAGAGATACAGAGACTGGAAGAGTCACAGAGAGACATCAGCAGGTTGTACCAGAGATACAGAGACTGGAAGAGTCACAGAGAGACATCATCAGGTTGTACCAGAGATACAGAGACAGGAAGAGTCACAGAGAGACATCAGCAGGTTGTACCCGAGATACAGAGACTGGAAGAGTCACAGAGAGACATCAGCAGGTTGTACCAGAGATACAGAGAGACTGGAAGAGTCACAGAGAGAGACATCAGCAGGTTGTACCAGAGATACAGAGACTGGAAGAGTCACAGAGAGACATCATCAGGTTGTACCAGAGATACAGAGACAGGAAGAGTCACAGAGAGACATCAGCAGGATGTACCCGAGATACAGAGACAGGAAGAGTCACAGAGAGACATCAGCAGGTTGTACCAGAGATACAGAGACTGGAAGAGTCACAGAGAGACATCAGCAGGTTGTACCAGAGATACAGAGACTGGAAGAGTCACAGAGAGACATCATCAGGTTGTACCAGAGATACAGAGACAGGAAGAGTCACAGAGAGACATCAGCAGGATGTACCCGAGATACAGAGACAGGAAGAGTCACAGAGAGACATCAGCAGGTTGTACCAGAGATACAGACACTGGAAGAGTCACAGAGAGACATCAGCAGGTTGTACCAGAGATACAGAGAGACTGGAAGAGTCACAGAGAGAGACATCAGCAGGTTGTACCAGAGATACAGAGAGACTGGAAGAGTCACAGAGAGAGACATCAGCAGGTTGTACCAGAGATACAGAGACTGGAAGAGTCACAGAGAGAGACATGAGCAGGTTGTACCAGAGATACGGAGACTGGAAGAGTCACAGAGACATCAGCAGGTTGTACCAGAGATACAGAGACTGGAAGAGTCACAGAGAGACATCAGCAGGTTGTACCAGAGATACAGAGACTGGAGGAGTCACAGAGACATCAGAAGGTTGTACCAGAGATACGGAGACTGGAAGAGTCACACAGAGACATCAGCAGGTTGTACCAGAGATACGGAGACTGGAAGAGTCACAGAGACATCAGCAGGTTGTACCAGAGATACAGAGACTGGAAGAGTCACAGAGAGACATCATCAGGTTGTACCAGAGATACAGAGACTGGAAGAGTCACAGAGAGACATCAGCAGGTTGTACCAGAGACACAGAGACTGGAAGAGTCACAGAGACATCAGCAGGTTGTACCAGAGATACAGAGACTGGAAGAGTCACAGAAAGACATCAGCAGGTTGTACCAGAGATACAGAGACTGGAAGAGTCACAGAGACATCAGCAGGTTGTACCAGAGATACAGAGACTGGAAGAGTCACAGAGAGACATCATCAGGTTGTACCAGAGATACAGAGACTGGAAGAGTCACAGAGAGACATCAGCAGATTGTACCAGAGATACGGAGACGGGAAGAGTCACACAGAGACATCAGCAGGTTGTACCAGAGATACAGAGACTGGAAGAGTCACAGAGACATCAGCAGGTTGTACCAGAGATACTTCCGTTGTGAACAATTCCCTGTGGACCTCCAGGCACAGATAAGGAATGTGAGAGGCACAAAGTGAAACGGTTTTCATCAGTGCAGTCTCCATTCTAGACAAACTACAAGGTACTGGACCTCACCAACAGGCGCAGGCCTCATCATCCTGTATGGCCCAGGGGGCATCTACACTGGGTGAGGGACCGGTGGCCTCAGCACAAACGATGGTCAACAATGATGATCGAGATTGTAAGAAGCTTCTACTTGAGTGTAACGTATTCCCACCATCCTGATGCCCCATATACACGACCCTATGTCAAGCATCTGCAGGATCCCACCTGCACAGAGGAAAGGTTATGTAATAGGTCAGCTGTAAAGTGTAACTGGGCCCTGGGCGCACCATTGCCTACACACATCTGCTGACCAGCTCCCTCATAAAACGCCAAGATTTACAGGTCGCTCCTTTAACACTTCCCAGAGGTCGACTCCAATTCTCCGCTATGAGCTTCATCCGTGTCCAAGAATGTTCTCACATGTACTGATATAGGGGCCCTTACAACATCCTGACTTCAGGGTCCAGCTATCCTGCTCTGTATATATCCTAATATAGGGGCCCCCACAACATCCTGACCTCCAGGATCCAGCTGACCTGCTCTGTACATGTCCTAATAGAGGGGGCCCCACAATGTCCTGACCTCCAGGATCCAGCTGACCTGCTCTGTACATGTCCTAATATAGGGGCCCTCACAACATCCTGACTTCAGGGTCCAGCTATCCTGCTCTGTACATATCCTAATATAGGGGCCCTCACAACATCCTGACTTCAGGGTCCAGCTATCCTGCTCTGTACATATCCTAATATAGGGGCCCTCACAACATCCTGACCTCCAGGGTCCAGCTGTCCTGCTCTGTACATATCCTAATATAGGGGCCCCACAATGTCCTGACCTCCAGGGTCCAGCTGACCTGCTCTGTACATATCCTAATATAGGGGCCCTCACAACATCCTGACCTCCAGGGTCCAGCTGTCCTGCTCTGTACATGTCCTAATATAGGGGCCCTCACAACATCCTTACCTCCAGGGTCCAGCTGACCTGCTCTGTACATATCCTAATATAGGGGCCCTCACAACATCCTTACCTCCAGGGTCCAGCTGTCCTGCTCAGTACATATCCTAATATAGGGGCCCCCACAACATCCTGACCTCCAGGATCCAGCTGACCTGCTCTGTACATGTCCTTATATAGGGACTCCACAATGTCCTGACCTCCAGGATCCAGCTATCCTGCTCTGTACATATCCTAATATAGGGGCCCCCACAACATCCTGACCTCCAGGATCCAGCTGACCTGCTCTGTACATGTCCTAATAGAGGGGCCCCACAACATCCTGACCTCCAGGATCCAGCTGTCCTGCTCTGTACATGTCCTAATAGAGGGGCCCCCACAACATCCTGACCTCCAGGGTCCAGCTATCCTGCTCTGTACATATCCTAATATAGGGGCCCCCACAACATCCTGACCTCCAGGGTCCAGCTATCCTGCTCTGTACATATCCTAATATAGGGGCCCCCACAACATCCTGACCTCCAGGGTCCAGCTGACCTGCTCTGTACATATCCTAATAGAGGGGCCCCACAACATCCTGACCCCCAGGATCCAGCTATCCTGCTCTGTACATATCCTAATATAGGGGCCCCCACAATGTCCTGACCTCCAGGATCCAGCTGACCTGCTCTGTACATTTCCTAATATAGGAGCCCCACAACGTCCTGATCTCAGGGGAACAGCTGTCATGCTCTGTAGATGTTCTTATATAGAGCCACACCATGTCCAGACCTCCGGGTCCAGCTATCCTGCTCTGTACATGTCTTAGTATAGGGGCCCCACAACCGCCCTAAGTTCTGGGTCCAGTTTTCCTGTTCTCAACAGGTTCTTATATAGGAGCCCCACAATGTCCTGACCTCAGGGGAACAGCTATCCTGCTCTGTACATGTCCTGATAGAGGGACCCCACAATGTCCTAACCACCCCGGTCCAGCTGTCCACACCATGTCCAGTCCTCTGAGCCCAATACAACACTGCACACTGATAGTGTGTGGCTGCTGCTCTTTCCCTCCATCACGCAATGTGTCTACAACTTCAGTAAAAAGTTCAGACCCCGCCCTCATGGCATCCTTCACTGGTCATGTGACATCAGCGCCACCTCCTGTCAACAAAGCCCAATTACACGAGTTCCACATACGGTCTTGGCCCAGAAGTTCGGGAGTCTGAAGTTTAGGAGTCCGAGGCCAATTGGTGCTTTTTGACGCATGACCACAGGTTATAAATGATTCTGGGTCATGGACTCTTCATGGATTCTTTGTTGAATCACTCAGTTATCAATATGGTGAAAGAGTCCTTTGTCACTGCTCATTATGTCCTGGTGGCTCCATAGAATTTTCACCTGGACAGTCCAGAGAGGTTGTTCCTAGAGGCTCGGGAGATGTTCCCCCTGGACGGTGGAGAGAGGTTGTTCCTGGAGCCTCGGGAGATGTTCCCCCGGGACGGTGGAGAGAGGTTGTTCCTGGAGGCTCGGGAGATGTTCCCCCTGGACGGTGGAGAAAGGTTGTTCCTGGAGGCTCGGGAGATGTTCCCCCTGGACGGTGGAGAGAGGTTGTTCCTGGAGGCTTGGGAGATGTTCCCCCTGGACGGTGGAGAGAGGTTGTTCCTGGAGGCTCGGGAGATGTTCCCCCCTGGACGGTGGAGAGAGGTTGTTCCTGGAGGCTCGGGAGATGTTCCCCCTGGACGGTGGAGAGAGGTTGTTCCTGGAGGCTCGGGCGATGTTCCCTCTGGACTGGTGGAGAGAGGTTGTTCCTGGAGGCTCGGGAGATGTTCCCCCTGGACGGTCCAGAGAGGTTGTTCCTGGAGGCTCGGGCGATGTTCCCCCTGGACTGGTGGAGAGAGGTTGTTCCTGGAGGCTTTGGAGGAGTTCCACCTGGACGGTCCAGAGAGGTTGTTCCTGGAGGCTCGGGAGAAGTTGCTCTTGGACGGTGGAGAAAGGTTGTTCCTGGAGGCTTGGGAGAACAAAGCCCAATTACACGAGTTCCACATACGGTCTTGGCCCAGAAGTTCGGGAGTCTGAAGTTTAGGAGTCCGAGGCCAATTGGTGCTTTTTGACGCATGACCACAGGTTATAAATGATTCTGGGTCATGGACTCTTCATGGATTCTTTGTTGAATCACTCAGTTATCAATATGGTGAAAGAGTCCTTTGTCACTGCTCATTATGTCCTGGTGGCTCCATAGAATTTTCACCTGGACAGTCCAGAGAGGTTGTTCCTAGAGGCTCGGGAGATGTTCCCCCTGGACGGTGGAGAGAGGTTGTTCCTGGAGCCTCGGGAGATGTTCCCCCTGGACGGTGGAGAGAGGTTGTTTCTGGAGGCTTGGGAGATGTTCCCCCTGGACGGTGGAGAGAGGTTGTTCCTGGAGGCTCGGGAGATGTTCCCCCTGGACGGTGGAGAGAGGTTGTTCCTGGAGGCTTTGGAGGAGTTCCACCTGGACGGTCCAGAGAGGTTGTTCCTGGAGGCTCGGGCGATGTTCCCCCTGGACTGGTGGAGAGAGGTTGTTCCTGGAGGCTTTGGAGGAGTTCCACCTGGACGGTCCAGAGAGGTTGTTCCTGGAGGCTCGGGAGAAGTTGCTCTTGGACGGTGGAGAAAGGTTGTTCCTGGAGGCTTGGGAGAAGTTGCTATTGGACGGTGGAGAGAGGTTGTTCCTTGAGGCTTGGGAGAAGTTGTTCTTGGGTGGCTCTGATGAGTAGAAATCATTCTTGCTCAGATGAAAGGCGACTCCATGTTTGGTATCTGAAAACTTCACTGTTTCACCTTTTCCTCTATGATTATTCTACCAGATGTCCAGGACTGAGGAGCTTCACCAGAGAAGATACTATAACTCCAGTACAATGAATGGATATTCTGAGACAAGATAGCAGTCACCTCCTACTGACACCCCGGCAGTGCACAACACCTCCCTACTGACACCCCGGCAGTGCACAACACCTCCCTACTGACACCCTGGCAGTGCACAACACCTCCCTACTGACACCCCGGCAGTGCACAACACCTCCCTACTGACACCCCGACAGTGCACAACACCGCCCTACTAACACCCCGGAAGTGCACAACACCTCCTACTGACACCTCCGCAGTGCACAACACCTCCTACTGACACCACCGCAGTGCACAACACCTCCCTACTGACACCCCGGCAGTGCACAACACCTCCCTACTGACACCCCGGCAGTGCACAACACCTCCTACTGACACCTCCGCAGTGCACAACACCTCCTACTGACACCCCGCAGTGCACAACACCTCCCTACTGACACCCCGGCAGTGCACAACACCTCGTACTGACACCCCGGCATTGCACAACACCTCGTACTGAAACCTCCGCAGTGCACAACATCTCGTACTGACACCCCGGCAGTGCACAACACCTCGTACTGAAACCTCCACAGTGCACAACACCTCCCTACTAACACCTCCGCAGAGCACAACACCTCGTACTGACACCCTGGCAGTGCACAACACCTCGTACTGACACCCCGGCAGTGCACAACACCTCGTACTGACACCCCGGCAGTGCACAACACCTCGTACTGAAACCTCCGCAGTGCACAACACCTCGTACTGACACCCCGACAGTGCACAACACCTCGTACTGACACCTCCGCAGTGCACAACACCTCCTACTGACACCTCCGCAGTGCACAACACCTCCTACTGACACCTCCGCAGTGCACAACACCTCCTACTGACACCTCCGCAGTGCACAACACCTCCTACTGACACCTCCGCAGTGCACAACACCTCCTACTGACACCTCCGCAGTGCACAACACCTCCTACTGACACCACCGCAGTGCACAACACCTCCTACTGACACCACCGCAGTGCACAACACCTCCTACTGACACCACCGCAGTGCACAACACCTCCTACTGACACCTCCGCAGTGCACAACACCTCCCTACTGACACCTCCGCAGTGCACAACACCTCCTACTGACACCTCCGCAGTGCACAACACCTCCTACTGACACCTCCGCAGTGCACAACACCTCCTACTGACACCTCCGCAGTGCACAACACCTCGTACTGAAACCTCCGCAGTGCATAACACCTCCTACTGACACCTCCGCAGTGCACACCTCGTACTGAAACCTCCGCAGTGCACAACACCTCGTACTGAAACCTCCGCAGTGCACACACCTCGTACTGACACCTCCACAGTGCACAACACCTCGTACTGACACCTCCACAGTGCACAACACCTCCTACTGACACCTCCGCAGTGCACAACACCTTGTACTGACACCTCCACAGTGCACACACCTCGTACTGACACCTCCACAGTGCACAACACCTTGTACTGACACCTCCACAGTGCACACACCTCGTACTAGAACTTCCACAGTCCACACCTTCATGGTGTCTCCTCATCAGTCCACAGGTCAACCAACATTTTCACTGTACAGAGTCTGCAGAATATTAATATCTTTTCTTCTTAGTTCCATTTCTAACTCTACTCCTCCCCCACCGCCTGCGCTCTGCTCATATAATTAGAATAATTCCTGACTTTTCCATGTTGTGACATTTAATAAGTAAATAAGGCAGAGCACGGGGAGCGGGAAGCACCAGACGTGTGTACACTTGGCCCTCAGAGCACAAAGTTCTTTGCCAAAATGCAACAAAGTTCTGAATTTACAAGTAAAACAAACTCTGGGTCCTGAGATCTGACAGAGAAATTACCAAACACAGACACAAATGGCACACATAAAAAGCCTCCTTCCTAAAGACCCCTCCAGGTCCTCAATGCTGGCAGCCAGTGATTTCAGACACCAGTCTATCCAGTCAGGGAGCAGAGGTGGAGAATAGGTTTCATCAGCTGTGAGGCCAATAAAACCAGGTTCTAGTAATGGTCACAAACCATGTAGTATAGGATCTGTGCTCACAGTCTGGCCCCATGCATTCACCAGAGGGGGTATTATCAGACTTTGATTTGGTGCACTTGGGGTTCCTCCGAGTGCAGGACAATGCCCAGCTTCATGTGGCCCATGTATGAAAGCAATTCCTGGATGAGGAAGGCCTTGATGCCACTGACCGTAACTTCATATTCCCCAGATCTGAAATCAATGAGATCCTCTGTGGAGACACCATGAAGAAGGTCACTACTGACCAGATCCATGTCTAGGAGGAGATTCCCCAGGACCTCCCCCACCACCGTGTAAAGAGCATGCCCAGGCAATGTGAAGTGTGAATACTGGCACAAGAGGAACCCGATCACCAAGTGGTAATGAGATTCACACAGATTGGATCTTCTCATGTGCGTTTTTCACTTTCTGGTGATTTAGGCTTCATCTCTCAGTTGAGGACTTTGGTTTCCATTAAATGATGAAGATGAGGAATGAGAATGAGGATAGAACAGACCATAGAATTAATTCTCCCACGGGGCAGGGGGCTTGCTATATACTGGGGGGGGTATGGGCTGTCAGGCTATATACTGGGGGGGGGGTATGGGCTGTCAGGCTATATACTGGGGGGGGGGTATGGGCTGGCAGACTATATACTGGGGGGCAGTGCTGGTTATATACTATGGGGCAGGGTCTGGCAGGCTATATACTGGGGGTCTGTGACCAATGCATTTCCCACCCTCGGCTTATACTCGAGTCGATAGGTTTTCCCAGGTCTTTGGTAAAATGAGGGGCCTTGGCTTATACTTGGGTTGGCTTATACTCAAGTATATACAGTAAAGGTTTCCAAAAAATTTACTAGGGTGAAAAACAAGTTGTAAATATCCCCACAACACGACCTTGCACCTTCTGCATTCTCGGTTTCATCAACTGCATCATCTCGGTTTTTCGCAAACTTCACAAGTGTTTCCTGCATCTTCTGACCACCAGTAACCTGGACATGGACTCCTCACAAGGAGGAGAGAAGATCTTGTATGTGACGGGATGAGACACTTGCTTAGAACATCTTGGGTTCATGACTAGAGGAGTTTCACAATAAAACCAGTATAAAATCCAGCACTAATTAGAAATGTATAATCACTGAAGGTATTCAAAGTATTTCAGATTAGAAGAAAACTATTCCGACCAGAAACCACAACACGAGAGACCGGGAGACAAATCATCAAGGTAAAAAGGTCACCTGAAGAAGACAATGAGCTCATTGAGAAACCGGGTATGGCAGCCGAGGTCGCCAGGCGACATTAACCTACAACCAGAAAATAGATGAATAAGAATCACAGATCGGGGCTGCAGGGTCTTCAGCCGAGAACTTTATACTAAAGACAGAGAGTGTGACCGGGATCCTAGAGGTGGTCAGAGATGCAAAATGTAGTAAGCAGAAAGATAGTTGGCGCTCACCATTTCTTAAACCATCGGTAAAACCTTCTTTGTTACACAGGGAGAGACATCGGGAGATCAAAAAAGAGAGAGAGCGAGAGGGACGAGTCGTTTCACGCTTCATCTTGCCCGTTTTTGCCCACAGTCGCCACCTGTTTTTAAATGAGCCGCCACGCAAAACTTACTGCGTCACTAATACACACCTACAACCTCAAAACAATACTACTGGTTAAAAACAAGTATATGGGGTGGAGACATAGTTGGTTCCACCCCCAAAAGAGCAAGGCGTCGCACCGGACCGGAAGGGGAACCGCACTACAAATGTAGAGAACTAGAAGTGTGGTAGCTGCAACCATTGCCCCCAAATGATTCCAGGAAAAACATTACAAATAGGAGGGATACGGCACAAAGTGAACTGATTTATTACATGTAGATCCTGTTTTGTTGTCTATGTTATTTTTTGCCCATGTTGGCGCTTTTATATAGGCAAAACCAGAAGAAGAAGAACTCTATTCACTCGTTTTAGAGAGCATAAAAATTCCATCACTAACGGAGAAGTGGCCTCTCGTCTAATAGAACACGTAAAGGCCGTACATGAAGGTAATTCAGATGTTCCAAGCCTGAAAAGAAAGTACAAGTAACTAATGGGGAGGACGGAGAGAAAACCGCTCAGGGTGATGCCACACATGGCATTTTTAGTCCGTTTAAGAAAGCATCCATTTTTGACCGTTTATCATGCGCTTGGCGGCTTACAACCTGTTTATCAAGATAATGAGGGCGACAGAAGCCCTCGGGGCTCTACGGCTCATTGACAGAAACGGAGCGTTCCTATGAATTGTTGTCGGACTTACTGACATTTCTCTACCTGCGGTTGGCCAATACTTTCCAGTAACCGGTAACTATTTTGTGCATCTCCAATGGAGAGGTTTACGTTTTAGAAAGAAGAATTTCCCTTGGGACACCCCCATAAGCTACGATTGGCTATAGTTTAGCCCTGATCACATGATGTGGAGCGCAATTAAGTCTCCACTAAAGTCCGATTCAGTCCCATCTAAACACGCCTACCTGGTTTATGATTGGAGCAATGTAGCCTCCTTTCATATGTTTAACGTCACAGTCCTTGACCACGCCCCGGAAAGTCACAATTGGCCAGAGCCTTACCTTGACCATGTGATGTGTTTTGCAACTAATTCTTCACCAAGGTCCGATGTAGTCCTAGCGGTTAGCCCCACCTACCTACCCAGTGATTGGAGGAAAGTCGTAGTGTGGTTTCCCTTCAGGTCCAGCGCGACACCTTGCTCTTTTGTAGGTGGAACCAAGTGTGGCTCCACCCCATAGACTTGTTTTTAACCAATAGTATTGTTTTGAGGTTGTAGGTGTGTATTAGTCACGCAGTGAGTTTTGCATGGCGGCCCATTTAAAAAAAGATAAGATGAAGCACGAAGACAGCGCAAAACGACTCGTCCTTCTCACTCTCTCTTTTTTGATCTCCTGTTATCGTACCTCTACATATATTGGTGAATGAAGATTAACCTCCAACTAGAACTTCTAACATGATCACTATCACACTACAACCACAGACAATTATTGCTCCTCTACAGTAGATGAATATGCGTGGATGGTAGAGGAGAACAATGCTTCACAAAGTGGAGGAACACACGGCCTGGAGCTGGAGAAAAATAAAAGGTGAAGGAGAAAAACAAAGAAATGTGGAGGAGAATAATGCTGGGAATTGATGGAAGACTTGGCCTGGAGGTGTAGAAAAATAATGCAGGAGGGTAGAGGAGGAGGAGGACGACGACGACGACAACGCTGGAGGGTAGAGGAGGAGGACGACGACAACGCTGGAGGGTAGAGGAGGAGGACGACATCAACGCTGGAGGGTAGAGGAGGAGGACGACGACAACGCTGGAGGGTAGAGGAGGAGGACGACGACAACGCTGGAGGGTAGAGGAGGAGGACGACGACAACGCTGGAGGGTAGAGGAGGAGGACGACGACAACGCTGGAGGGTAGAGGAGGACGACGACGACAACGCTGGAGGGTAGAGGAGGAGGACGACATCAACGCTGGAGGGTAGAGGAGGAGGACGACGACAACGCTGGAGGGTAGAGGAGGAGGACGACGACAACGCTGGAGGGTAGAGGAGGAGGACGACGACAACGCTGGAGGGTAGAGGAGGACGACGACATCAACGCTGGAGGGTAGAGGAGGAGGACGACGACAACGCTGGAGGGTAGAGGAGGAGGACGACGACAACGCTGGAGGGTAGAGGAGGACAACATTGGGAAATGGAGGAAGACATGGAAGAATCCAAAAAAGTACAGCGATCCAGCGCAGGATAGTGAAGAAAATCTTTAAACTCTTTTTATTGGCTCCAATATAAACAAGAGTACACTTACATACGCTCCAGCACTGCGTCCACGGTATGGACTAAAGTTTCTTGCCTATGCGTTTCGAGTGCGTTATGCACTCTTACTCATGGCTACCGCAAAGCTGGAAAAGACAGATAATATACTATCCTGGACGTGCGTCAGTGAGACAGGGGAGTTGAACTCCACCTGCTCATTATGATGTGCGTGTATGCGGCGTAATTAGTGTCTTTTCCAGGTGTGCGGCAGTGTTTAAAAAACATAACTATTTAATTGTTTATTTTAATTAAAAACAATTGCACAATTCAGTAATGTTAAAAACACTTGAAATAAACTATAGCCAAATGAAAAAGATGGATACTGCTGTCCGGTCGGTTAGTTTGCATATTTTCTGAGAATGCACGTTTACAAAGAGCAGATCGGACAACTATCTTTCGTGTTTGGGAGTAAAGACAGGGAAAATAGCAAGAATGATATGTGTCGTCCCGGTATATGAGCTGGGGATATGCGAGTTGATGTGAAAAAAAGAGGGGACGGCACAGATCAAATCCGCAGTTTAACAGAGCGTATAGTTTATAAAATGTCTCCATGGGAAGTTGAAAAGTTGAACAGATTCACTGTATAGAGGATCAGTTTGCAGGTAGTATATGGCGTGTATGTCTACATAAATGTAGGTATACGTGTGGCATGTAACATATATCTCTCTGCATCTCTATGGGGTGGGCTTTAATAATGGAACATGAACTCCTGCTTGTAGTTCATGCCTCTTGGAAATCTCGTGTCCAGGTGAAATATCCAAAATGCCTCGCGATCGAAGAGTAGTTTATTGCGATCCCCTCCTCTGATGTTATGTCGGATCTGTTCAATGCCGTATGCCTGAAAGCCTTTACTATTTCCTCCATGCTCGTCGTTAAAATGTCTCGAGGCACCCAAAATGGTTTTTTTAGGGGCTAAGGTACCTAATTCTTTTTTCCCTATAACCCCGAGGTGTTCAAGGATGCGTTTTTTTAGTGTACGGGTGGCAGCCCCTACATATTTACAGTTACATATGGTGCATTCTGTAATGTACACAACAAAATCACTGTTGCAGTTAATGTCATTTTTGATATCGAATTCTAATGAGTTGGATGAATTTGTTTTTTGTTTTCACTACTGTGCATGTTTTGCACCTTTGTGCCTCACAATAAAAAAAAACCCTTATGTGACAGCCAGGTGGCTTTATTTTTGGGTGAGATCATATTGCCGATAGTGGGTGCCCTTTTGGAGACTATATTGCAACCGTTCTTTAGAATTTCTGCCAGTTTTTCATCCTGATACAGGATTGGCAGATGTTTGAGAATGAGATGTTTAATTTCCTCAAATTGGTTGCTGTATTGCAATGATAGAAACACTTTCTTGTTCTGTTTGTTTTTGGGATGTGGTTTCTCCACCAATAGGCTGTCTCTCGTTTTGTTCTTAACTATTTCAGTGGCCCGATTTAGTGTCCTATGTGTGTAACCCCTTTGTGATAATCTTTTTCTGATTTCTTTATTCTCTTTGTCATAGTCATGTTGTGAACTGCCCTAATCATCTCACCTATGGGTATGGATTTGATGGTGTGTCTAGGGTGCAGACTTCTAGCATGCAAAATGGTGTTGCCTGACACCTTCTTTATATGTGTGCTTGTACTCAAGTGGCCCTCTTTGATATTTAGGTTAAGATCCAGAAACACCACATGTTACTGATCGGTATAGAAAGTGAAGGCAAGATTACATTCATTGTTGTTCAAGAAGCTGACAAAGTCCGGTATGGCAGACACATTGGCGCGCCAAATGAATAGCAAATCGTCGATGTATCTGCCATACCAGACGATGGCATCGACATACGGGTTACAATCTGAGTAAAGGTATTGCTCCTCCCACCATGCCAAGGTGAGGTTGGCTATGGATGGGGAAAATTTGGCCCCCACAGATACCCCCTTGATCTGAAGGTAGTAAGTATCTTTGTGAAGGAAAAAATTATGGGTCATCAGAAACCACAGCACCTCATTTATGTAGTTTTTCAAATCTATGCTGTATGTGCTATATTTGTTGAGATGATAGTTTCGAGCCATCATGGCTTTCTCGTGGGGTATTGAAGTGTATAGTGATACTGCGTCGCAGCTCAACCATGTGTACTCAGCAGACCATTGGATTTTATTTAGGATTCTAAGGACATCACCCGTATCTTTAAGGTATCCTGCAGTTCTTACCACTAGAGGTTGCAATAAAGCATCCAACCATTCGCAAAGGGGTTCATTAATAGCCCCGATGCCCGATATAATCGGTCGCATGGGGGGGGGGATTCCCCTTTGTGGACTTTGGGCAATGTATACACAATAGGCGTAACAGGGTTGACAACTAACATGTGGTCCCTTTGTTTAGCATTGATAATGCCTAAGTCAAAGCTTTCCTGAATGAGAGCTGAGATTTTTTTGTGGAAAACTCCAGTTGGATTGGAGGGGAGGACACGGTAAGTGGCGCGGTCGGAGAGCATTAACTCCGTTTGTTGGATATATTCTCTGGTGTTCATCACTACGACCGTGCCACCCTTGACCGCCATCCTGATAGTTATTTCAGCATCATGTTTCAGATCATTAAGGGCACATTTCATTGCATAACTCATTATTTTTGTTATGGATATTACTGTCCGACAGCTTCTTGAGTTCCCTCTCCATTACTTCCTGGAAAATGTCCATGGATTTGGCCCTAGATTGTATCGGGTAAAACGTAGAGTTTTTTATATAGTCCATGGGTGGTGGAGGGACATCAGGGACAGGTTGGGCAGTATCAAGACTTTATAATGTAATGAGTGTTCTTTGTTCTTCAAAAGTAAGATCTTTGTAGATGTTTGTTTGTTTCCCATTAGCAGATGCATCATTCGTGGTACTTCCTTGTTCGTCATTCTCAAAAAAATGTCTTTTGATTGTCAAATTTCTTATAAATTTGTTTATGTCTTTTAGTGTAGAAAAAAGATCAAATTTGATTGACGGTGAAAAGTTAAGTCCCAAGGAAAGCACTGCGATTTGATCCACTGTGAGTACAAGCACACATAGAAAGAAGGTGTCAGGCAACACCATCCTGCACGCTACAAGTCTGCACCCTAGACACACCATCAAATCCATACCCATAGGTGAGATGATTAGGGCAAAAAGGAACTGCAGTTCACAACATGACTATGACATAGAGCAGTGATGGCGAACCTTTTAGAGACCGAGTGCCCAAACTACGACCAAGAGCAACTTATTTATCGCAAAGTGCCAACACAGAAATGTAATTTGTGATTTATACTCCCTTCTCTGTCACAGCTTTCATTCATACCAGCCCCTGAGGACCCCAATAAAGCAGAAAATAGAAGAAATTTGGATGATCATTGTAGCTTCCCTCCAGGGTCCCATGAACAGGAAGAATTGTCAGGGCCGGAGCAGGAGCTACAATGATAATCCAGATCTGTCCAAACCTTCCCACTCCTCCAGTAGTCCCAGGTTGAGCTGTCACTTTAATATAGCTCCGTGCACAGCAAGTCCTGGGCTGTCTGGGACTGCAGGAAGATACCGGGAGTCCTCTCTGGTGATGACCTGAGTGCCCACAGAAAGGGCTCCGAGTGCCACCTCTGGCACCAGTGCCATAGGTTCGCCACCACTGACATAGAGAATAAAGAAATCAGAAAAAGATTATCACAAAGGGGTTACACACATAGGACACTAAATCGGGCCACTGAAATAGTTAAGAACAAAACGAGAGACAGCCTATTGGTGGAGAAACCACATCCCAAAAACAAACAGAACAAGAAAGTGTTTCTATCATTGCAATACAGCAACCAATTTGAGGAAATTAAACATCTCATTCTCAAACATCTGCCAATCCTGTATCAGGATGAAAAACTGGCAGAAATTCTAAAGAACGGTTGCAATATAGTCTCCAAAAGGGCACCGACTATCGGCAATATGATCTCACCCAGTTTTAGACCCACTAACAAAAATAAAACCACCTGGCTGTCACATAAGGGTTTTTTTCATTGTGAGGCACAAAGGTGCAAAACATGCACAGTAGTGAAAACAAAAAACAAATTCATCCAACTCATTAGAATTCGATATCAAAAATGACAATAACTGCAACAGTGATTTTGTTGTGTACATTACAGAATGCACCATATGTAACTGTAAATATGTAGGGGCTGCCACCCGTACACTAAAAAAACGCATCCTTGAACACCTCGGGGATATAGGGAAAAAAGAATTAGGTACCTTAGCCCCTAAAAAAACCATTTTGGGTGCCTCGAGACATTTTAACGACGAGCATGGAGGAAATAGTAAAGGCTTTCAGGCATACGGCATTGAACAGATCCGACATAACATCAGAGGAGGGGATCGCAATAAACTACTCTTCCATCGCGAGGCATTTTGGATATTTCACCTGGACACGAGATTTCCAAGAGGCATGAACTACAAGCAGGAGTTCATGTTCCATTATTAAAGCCCACCCCATAGAGATACAGAGATATATATGTTACATGCCACACGTATACCGACATTTATGTAGACATACACGCCATATACTACCTGCAAACTGATCCTCTATACAGTGAATCTGTTCAACTTCCCATGGAGACATTGTATAAACTATACGCTCTGTTAAACTGCGGATTTGATCTTTTTTCACATCAACTCGCATATCCCCAGCTCATATACCGGGACGACACATATCATTCTTGCTATTTTCCCTGTCTTTACTCCCAAACACGAAAGATAGTTGTCCGATCTGCTCTTTGTAAACATGCATTCTCAGAAAATATGCAAACTAACCGACCGGACAGCAGTATCCATCTTTTTCATTTGGCTATAGTTTATTTCAAGTGTTTTTAACATTACTGAATTGTGCAATTGTTTTTAATCAAAATAAACAATTAAATAGTTATGTTTTTTAACCCCTACGGGACTCCGCCTATTTTGGCCTTAAGGACGCGGCCCCATTCTTCAAATCTGCCCTGTGTCACTATAAGTGGTTGTAGTTTTGGAACGCTATGAGATATCCCGGGGATTTTGAGATTGTTTTCCCGTGACACATTGTACTTCAAATTAGTTTAAAAATTTGGATGAAATCTTTTGTGTTTAGTTATGAAAAAAAACTAAATTTGGCAAAAATTTGGAAAAATTCTTTATTTTCAACGTTCTAAATTCTCTACTTTTGATGCAGATAGTCATAGCACCCAAATAAATCCATAACTTACATTTCCCGGGTCTCTGCTTTATGTTGGATGGTTTTTTAAGATTCCACATATTTTACTAGAATGTTATGAGGCTCAGAATTTAGGGGCCATTTTTCAAATTTTTTGTAAAATCACCAAAACCCGTATTTAGATGGACCTGCTCAACTTCTAATTGACTGTGAGAGGCCTAAATAATAGCGAGACTCATAAATTACCCCATTGTGGAAACTACACCCCTCAACGTATAAAAAACCATTTTTAAGAAGTTTGTTAACGCTTTACGTGTTTTATAGGGGTTAAAACAAAATGGAGGTGCAGTCTGCAAATTGTAATATTTTTTCACAATACATTCATTTTGGGTGGAAAATTAAACATTTACAATGGATTAAATGAATAAAGGCTCCACAAAGTTTGTTACCCAATCTCTCCCGAGTACACGGATACCCCATATGTGGTGGTGACTGCTGTATGGGCGCACGGCCGGGCATAGAAGGGAAGGAGGCGCCATCCGGAGCAGATTTGCTATGTCACATTGTACAGGCTAGAATTTTTTTCTTTTTTTTATTGAGGACCTATAGGGGCTTATTTCTTTTGCCACATGAGATGCACTTTTCTGGTACGTAATTTGGGGGAATCTATAGGCTAATTGGTGAGATTTTATTAACTCTTTGTTGGTGGAGGAAATGAAAATCATCACTTTTCAGGAAGATTTTTATGGGGTTTTTTTTGGCTGTTTACCATACCATAAAAATAGTATATTATTTTTATTCTATGGGTCGCCACGATTACAAAAAGACCTCATTTATATAGATTTTTTATTTTTTTCCCATTTTTAGTGCATAAAAAGTAATTTGGCAAAAATGTTGTTACTTTTATCATCACCGTCTTTCATATGCAGAACTTTTTTATTTTTCGCCTCACAAATCTGTTTAAGGGCTTATTTTTTGCGAGAAGGATTGTTCTTTTTAGTGGTCTTATTTTAGAGTGCAAAACATTTTTTAAATCCCTTTTTAGAGCATTTTTATAGGGTATTAATTGAAAATGATCTTTTTTTCGCAGTGTTTTTGAGGTTTTTTACGGGGTTCATTTTGCAGGTCCAATAACAATTCTGTTTTATTATGCAGATTGTTACAGACGCAGGGATACCAAATATGTAGGGGTTTTGTGTATTTTATTCAATTGTACTGAATAAAAACCAATTTGGAGAAGATCTTGTTCATTTTAGCATCGCCATCTTTTCATATGCAGAACTTTTATATTTTTCAGCTGACAAATCTGGTTAGGGGCTTATTTTTTGTGAGAAGAGTTGTTATTTTTAGCTTATTTTAGAGTGCGTAACATTTTTTAAATTACTTTTTAGAGCATTTTTTTTATAGGGTATTAATTAAAAATTATCTTTTTTCGGAACGTTTTTGCGTTTTTTTTTCTACGGCGTTTACCGTGCGGGTCCAGTAACGATTCTGTTTTATTATACAGATTGTTACGGACGCGGCAATACCAAATATGCGGGGTTTTTTGTGTTTTTGATACTTTATTAAGTGTTTTGATGGGAAAGTGACATTTTAGGGGCTTCTATTTTATGTATTTATTTTTTATTTATTATAATGTGTAGTGTTCAGTGTTTTTACATGTTTTTACTTATACTTACTTGAACTTGAACCAGCGATGCTCTGATTCGCTGATGCTCTGATCACTGGTTTAAGTCCAATACACTGCTGTATAATACTATTTTATTGTAGAGCAGTGTACAATGTCTGGCGGTGCTTGCGCATGCTCAGACACTTTACAGTCAGACCCGGAAGGGATCTGGCTGCCATGGAGACCGGGCAGCTCCGGGGCACATGCCAGTCCTCGGAGCTGCCCAGAAGTGGATCGGATTTCCCGGTAAGCGGCACGGGGGATCCGATCCACAGCGCAAACACCCTTACACGCCGCGGTCATGTTTGACCGCGGCGTGTAAGGGGTTAACACCCGCGATCGGAGCCGGCTCCGATCGCGGGTGTTAGCTGACAGCCGCTGCTTCTGGTACCGGCTCCGTTCGTGAGCCGGTGCCAGAAGCAGGACGTTATAGAACGTCCCCGTGCGCTAAGCATCTAGTCCCGGGGACGTACTATAACGTCCTGGTGCGCCTAGGGGTTAAACACTGCCGCACACCTGGAAAAGACACTAATTACGCCGCATACACGCACATCATAATGAGCAGGTGGAGTTCAACTCCCCTGTCTCACTGACGCACGTCCGGGATAGTATATTATCTGTCTTTTCCAGCTTTGCGGTAGCCATGAGTAAGAGTGCATAACGCACTCGAAACGCGTAGGCAAGAAACTTTAGTCCATACCGTGGACGCAGTGCTGGAGCGTATGTAAGTGTACTCTTGTGTATATTGGAGCCAATAAAAAGAGTTTAAAGATTTTCTTCACTATCCTGCGCTGGATCGCTGTACTTTTTTGGATTCTTCCCTGTTAGGCACGCTGGTCACGTGGAGATCCGAGTCGCAGAAGTGGGAGTTGGTGCCACGAGGACCCATTGGGTGAGCGTTTTTTGGCTTTCTTTCAACAATGCTTTTTCTCTATCAGTGGAGGAAGACATGGCCTGGAACGTAGGATAATCCTGAGAGGTAGGAGGAGATTAGGACTGCTGGATGGTAGGGGAGGACAACAAAGAGGTGGAAGAGGATAACACTGGGAGGTGGAGGAGGACAACGCTGGATGTAAAGGAGAACAACTCTGGGAAATTGACATGGCCTGGCAGTGAAATAGGATAATCCTAAAAGGTGGAAGAGGACAACACAGGGAAGTGGAGGAAAACAAGGTCAGAAGGTGGAGAAAGATGATGTGAAGGACAACACTAGTATTTCATTGGGTCAGGTCCACGATCAGTCAGAGATGTTCATAGCCTCATGGTGGAAAAGACACAGGTCTATCAAGTCCAGCCTATAAGATTAACACAAAGGGGGTCATTTATTAAGGGCCCGATTCGCGTTTTCCCAAAGTGTTACCTGAATATTTCCGATTTGTGCTGGCGTGCACGCGACGGAAATCGGGGGGCGTGGCAGAACGAAAACCCGACGAATTCGGAAAAACCGCTGCTCCGGGGAACATCAGCGCAGCAGCGCCACCTGGTGGACGTCGGAGGAACTGCCTTAATAAATCCCGGCCGGACCCGAATCCACCGCAGAGAACGCGCCGCTGGATCGCGAATGGACCGGGTAAATAAATCTGCCCCAATATTTTTTTTCATACCCTTTGATAGTTTTGTTCCCAAGGAAGTCCACCATGTAGATCTCATCACCAGGAAGTGCGAGAGGAACCTACGCAGCCACCTGTGCTCCCCAAACGGAATATCTAAAAGAGGCCCCAAGACCAGGAACCTGGACCTATAAGGTCAATGGACTGAGACCCTCCTCAGGACCTTTGTAATGTTTCAAAATTCCTTATATGGAGGATCATCCGCACATCAGGAAAAAAACTTTTTCCAGATATGAGCATAAAAGGCAAGAATGAAAGTCACCAAGAGGGCATCACCAGAGCCACCCTGTGCTGTAGATTCACAGGCTGTTATACTGTCGAGGCTGCTACAGTCACCCCCCCCCCCCTCCCCCTGTCTCCTAAGCACTTCCCCCTCCTATAATCTTTGCAGAAGTTTAGAAGTTGATTTTAGAAGGAAGGAGGCCAAGGATAATGAAGATTACCAGCGTCTCGGTGTCCTGGTGTGGTAGGACGGATTTTCGCGGTAGATTTCCTTTTCCATTCCTGCATTTCCAGTTTTCACTTCCGTCTTTAAACATCTATAACTTTATTTTCTTTTCCCTGTCGCGCTGCACGAGGTCTTGTATTTTGTAGCGTCAGTATTTTATACATCCCGCCGTGTACGGGGGAGCGGGAGAAAATATCACATGCAGCGAACTGCACCAAAATATTAGCATTTACGCCATTTTCCTGTTCTCTTTGTTTCCGCGGCTTCGAGTCGCGCTCCGGATGGTCTCATTCATTGGGTCGCTGCGATCAGGGAGATAACACATTTATACAGGCGGTCCCCTACTTAAGAACACTCGACTTACATACGACCCCTAGTTACAGACGGACCTGTGGATATTGGTAATTTCTTGTACTTTAGTTCTACAGCTGTAACAGTTATCACCGGTGTCTGTAATGAAGATTTAGGGTTACTCCTGGTTCTTATGACAACACAACATTTTTTAAATCCAACTGTCACAGAGACCAAAAAAGTTCTGGCTGGGGCTACAATGATAAAGTATACAGTCCCGGGGACTGCCTGTATACATTTATTAGGCTTTAATAGACTTTTTAAAAAATGTAAAAACTTTTTTGTCCCAAAACATTTTTTGCCATTGTGCCGAATTCGGCTTATTTTATTCAATTATTGTGTAAAGAAAACACTGAGGCGCCACCCCCCCCCATCCTCTGCACCGACACTACAGAGGCGCCCCCCCCCCCATCCTCTACACCGTCACTACTGAGGCGCCCCCCATCATCTTCCACACCGTCACTACCGAGGCGCCACCCCCCCCCATCCTCTGCACCGACACTACAGAGGCGCCCCCCCCATCTACTACACCGTCACTACCGAGGCGCCCCCCCCCCATCTACTACACCGACACTACTGAGGCGCCCCCCCATCTACTACACCGACACTACTGAGGCGCCCCCCCATCTACTACACCGACACTACTGAGGCGCCCCCCCATCTACTACACCGACACTACTGAGGCGCCCCCCCATCTACTACACCGACACTACTGAGGCGCCCCCCATCTACTACACCGACACTACTGAGGCGCCCCCCCCCCCATCCTCTGCACCGACACTACAGAGGCGCCCCATCATCTACTACACCGACACTACCGAGGCGCCCCCCCATCTACTACACCGACACTACTGAGGCGCCCCCCCCCCATCCTCTGCACCGACACTACAGAGTCGCCCCATCATCTACTACACCGACACTACCGAGGCGCCCCCCCATCTACTACACCGACACTACTGAGGCGCCCCCCCATCTACTACACCGACACTACTGAGGCGCCCCCCCATCTACTACACCGACACTACCGAGGCGCCCCCCATCTACTACACCGACACTACTGAGGCGCCCCCCCCCCCATCCTCTGCACCGACACTACAGAGGCGCCCCATCATCTACTACACCGACACTACCGAGGCGCCCCCCCATCTACTACACCGACACTACTGAGGCGCCCCCCCCCCATCCTCTGCACCGACACTACAGAGGCGCCCCATCATCTACTACACCGACACTACCGAGGCGCCCCCCATCTACTACACCGACACTACTGAGGCGCCCCCCCATCTACTACACCGACACTACCGAGGCGCCCCCCCCATCTACTACACCGACACTACCGAGGCGCCCCCCATCTACTACACCGACACTACTGAGGCGCCCCCCCATCTACTACACCGACACTACTGAGGCGCCCCCCCATCTACTACACCGACACTACTGAGGCGCCCCCCCATCTACTACACCGACACTACTGAGGCGCCCCCCCCCCATCCTCTGCACCGACACTACAGAGGCGCCCCATCATCTACTACACCGACACTACCGAGGCGCCCCCCCATCTACTACACCGACACTACTGAGGCGCCCCCCCCCCCCATCCTCTGCACCGACACTACAGAGTCGCCCCATCATCTACTACACCGACACTACCGAGGCGCCCCCCCATCTACTACACCGACACTACTGAGGCGCCCCCCCATCTACTACACCGACACTACTGAGGCGCCCCCCCATCTACTACACCGACACTACTGAGGCGCCCCCCCATCTACTACACCGACACTACTGAGGCGCCCCCCCATCTACTACACCGACACTACTGAGGCGCCCCCCCCCCATCCTCTGCACCGACACTACTGAGGCGCCCCCCCATCTACTACACCGACACTACCGAGGCGCCCCCCATCTACTACACCGACACTACTGAGGCGCCCCCCCCCCCATCCTCTGCACCGACACTACAGAGGCGCCCCATCATCTACTACACCGACACTACCGAGGCGCCCCCCCATCTACTACACCGACACTACTGAGGCGCCCCCCCCCATCCTCTGCACCGACACTACAGAGGCGCCCCATCATCTACTACACCGACACTACCGAGGCGCCCCCCATCTACTACACCGACACTACTGAGGCGCCCCCCCATCTACTACACCGACACTACCGAGGCGCCCCCCCCATCTACTACACCGACACTACCGAGGCGCCCCCCATCTACTACACCGACACTACTGAGGCGCCCCCCCCCCATCTACTACACCGACACTACTGAGGCGCCCCCCCATCTACTACACCGACACTACCGAGGCGCCCCCCATCTACTACACCGACACTACTGAGGCGCCCCCCCCCCATCCTCTGCACCGACACTACCGAGGCGCCCCCCATCTACTACACCGACACTACTGAGGCGCCCCCCCCCCATCTTCCGCACCGACACTACTGAGGCGCCCCCCCATCTACTACACCGACACTACTGAGGCGCCCCCCCCATCTACTACACCGACACTACCGAGGCGCCCCCCATCTACTACACCGACACTACTGAGGCGCCCCCCCCATCTTCCGCACCGACACTACTGAGGCGCCCCCCCCATCTTCCGCACCGACACTACTGAGGCACCCCATCATCTTCCGCACCAACACTACTGAGGCGCCCCCCCCATCTTCCGCACCGACACTACTGAGGCGCCCCCCCCATCTTCCGCACCGACACTACTGAGGCACCCCATCATCTTCCGCACCAACACTACTGAGGCGCCCCCCCCATCTTCCGCACCGACACTACTGAGGCGCCCCCATCTTCTACACCGACACTACTGAGGCGCCCCCCATCTACTACACCGACACTACTGAGGCGCCCCCCATCTTCCGCACCGACACTACTGAGGCGCCCCATCATCTTCCGCACCAACACTACTGAGGCGCCCCCCCCATCTTCCGCACCAACACTACTGAGGCGCCCCCCCCATCTTCTACACCGACACTACTGAGGCGCCCCCCCCATCTTCCGCACCGACACTACTGAGGCGCCCCCCATCTTCCACACCGACACTACTGAGGCACCCCCCATCTTCTACACCGACACTACTGAGGCGCCCCCCATCTTCTACACCGACAATACTGAGGCTCCCCCCATCTTCTGCTCCGTCACTACTGAGGCGCCCCCCCCCATCTTCTACACCGACACTACTGAGGCGCCCCCCCCATCTTCTACACCGACACTACTGAGGCGCCCCAAAACTTCCGCACCGACACTACTGAGGCGCCCCCCCAACTTCCGCACCGACACTACTGAGGCGCCCCCCCCCCATCTACTACACCGACACTACTGAGGCGCCCCCCATCTTCGGCACCGACACTACTGAGGCGCCCCCATCTTCGGCACCGACACTACTGAGGCGCCCCCCATCTTCTACACCAACACTACTGAGGCGCCCCCCCATCTTCTACACCGACACTACTGAGGCGCCCCCCATCTTCGGCACCGACACTACTGAGGCGCCCCCCATCTTCGACACTGACACTACTGAGGCGCCCACCATCTTCTGCACCGACACTACTGAGGCGCCCCCCCATCTTCCGCACCGACACTACTGAGGCGCCCCCATCTACTACACCGACACTACTGAGGCGCCCCCCCCCCATCTTCTGCACCGACACTGCTGAGGCGCCCCCCATCTTCTACACCGACACTACTGAGGCGCCCACTCCATCTACTACACCGACACTACTGAGGCGCCCACTCCATCTACTACACCGACACTACTGAGGCGCCCCCCATCTACTACACCGACACTACTGAGGCGCCCCCCCATCTACTACACCGACACTACTGAGGCGCCCCCCCCATCTACTACACCGACACTACTGAGGCGCCCCCCCATCTACTACACCGACACTACTGAGGCGCCCCCCCATCTACTACACCGACACTACTGAGGCGCCCCCCATCTTCTACACCGACACTACTGAGGCGCCCCCCATCTTCTACACAGACACTACTGAGGCGAGAGACCACCTGTAGATGTTGTGCACTGGATTGTACCGGCTCTTTCTAGCGCCCCTGATGGGGTCAGCACCGAGGTAATGGGGTTACTGACTTGCACGAAGCCTTGGCCTTAATAATGAGTGATAAGAGCCCGTGGGATTGGGCCAAAATACACTGCACACCTGAGTGCGAGGGCAGCCTAACCTGCTAACCAGAGGACATAACCCCGCTGCCCCTTCCTTGTTACCCCATGTCCTGTAACCAGAGCTCACCAGCCATAACCCCGCTGCCCCTTCCTTGTTACCCCATGTCCTGTAACCAGAGCTCACCAGCCATAACCCCGCTGCCCCTTCCTTGTTACCCCATGTCCTATAACCAGAGCTCACCAGCCATAACCCCGCTGCGCCTTCCTTGTTACCCCAAGTCCTGTAACCAGAGCTCACCAGCCATAACCCCGCTGCCCCTTCCTTGTTACCCCATGTCCTATAACCAGAGCTCACCAGCCATAACCCCGCTGCCCCTTCCTTGTTACCCCATGTCCTATAACCAGAGCTCACCAGCCATAACCCCGCTGCCCCTTCCTTGTTACCCCATGTCCTGTAACCAGAGCTCAACAGCCATAACCAAGCTGCCCCTTCCTTGTTACCCCCATGTCCTATAACCAGAGCTCACCAGCCATAACCCCGCTGCCCCTTCCTTGTTACCCCATGTCCTATAACCAGAGCTCACCAGCCATAACCCCGCTGCCCCTTCCTTGTTACCCCCATGTCCTATAACCAGAGCTCACCAGCCATAACCCCGCTGCCCCTTCCTTGTTACCCCATGTCCTGTAACCAGAGCTCACCAGCCATAACCCCGCTGCCCCTTCCTTGTTACCCCATGTCCTATAACCGGAGCTCACCAGCCATAGCCCCGCTGCCCCTTCCTTATTACCCCCATGTCCTATAACCAGAGCTCACCAGCCATAACCCCGCTGCCCCTTCCTTGTTACCCCATGTCCTATAACCAGAGCTCACCAGCCATAACCCCGCTGCCCCCTCCTTGTTACCCCATGTCCTATAACCAGAGCTCACCAGCCATAACCCCGCTGCCCCTTCCTTGTTACCCCATGTCCTGTAACCAGAGCTCACCAGCCATAACCCCGCTGCCCCTTCCTTGTTACCCCATGTCCTGTAACCAGAGCTCACCAGCCATAACCCCGCTGCCCCTTCCTTGTTACCCCATGTCCTATAACCAGAGCTCACCAGCCATAACCCCGCTGCCCCTTCCTTGTTACCCCATGTCCTATAACCAGAGCTCACCAGCCATAACCCCGCTGCCCCTTCCTTGTTACCCCATGTCCTGTAACCAGAGCTCAACAGCCATAACCAAGCTGCCCCTTCCTTGTTACCCCCATGTCCTATAACCAGAGCTCACCAGCCATAACCCCGCTGCCCCTTCCTTGTTACCCCATGTCCTATAACCAGAGCTCACCAGCCATAACCCCGCTGCCCCTTCCTTGTTACCCCCATGTCCTATAACCAGAGCTCACCAGCCATAACCCCGCTGCCCCTTCCTTGTTACCCCATGTCCTGTAACCAGAGCTCACCAGCCATAACCCCGCTGCCCCTTCCTTGTTACCCCATGTCCTATAACCGGAGCTCACCAGCCATAGCCCCGCTGCCCCTTCCTTATTACCCCCATGTCCTATAACCAGAGCTCACCAGCCATAACCCCGCTGCCCCTTCCTTGTTACCCCATGTCCTATAACCAGAGCTCACCAGCCATAACCCCGCTGCCCCCTCCTTGTTACCCCATGTCCTATAACCAGAGCTCACCAGCCATAACCCCGCTGCCCCTTCCTTGTTACCCCATGTCCTGTAACCAGAGCTCACCAGCCATAACCCCGCTGCCCCTTCCTTGTTACCCCATGTCCTGTAACCAGAGCTCACCAGCCATAACCCCGCTGCCCCTTCCTTGTTACCCCATGTCCTGTAACCAGAGCTCACCAGCCATAACCCCGCTGCCCCTTCCTTGTTACCCCCATGTCCTGTAACCAGACCTCACCAGCCATAACCCCGCTGCCCCTTCCTTGTTACCCCATGTCCTATAACCAGAGCTCACCAGCCATAACCCCGCTGCCCCTTCCTTGTTACCCCATGTCCTGTAACCAGAGCTCACCAGCCATAACCCCGCTGCCCCTTCCTTGTTACCCCATGTCCTGTAACCAGAGCTCACCAGCCATAACCCCGCTGCCCCTTCCTTGTTACCCCATGTCCTCTAACCAGAGCTCACCAGCCATAACCCCGCTGCCCCTTCCTTGTTACCCCATATCCTGTAACCAGAGCTCACCAGCCATAACGACGCTGCCCCTTCCTTGTTACCCCCATGTCCTATAACCAGAGCTCACCAGCCATAACCCCGCTGCCCCTTCCTTGTTACCCCATGTTCTATAACCAGAGCTCACCAGCCATAACCCCGCTGCCCCTTCCTTGTTACCCCATGTTCTATAACCAGAGCTCACCAGCCATAACCCCGCTGCCCCTTCCTTGTTACCCCATGTCCTATAACCAGAGCTCACCAGCCATAACCCCGCTGCCCCTTCCTTGTTACCCCATGTCCTATAACCAGAGCTCACCAGCCATTGCCCCACTGTCCCTTCCTTGTTACCCCCATGTCCTGTAACCAGAGCTCACCAGCCATAACCCCGCTGCCCCTTCCTTGTTACCCCCATGTCCTATAACCAGAGCTCACCAGCCATAACCCCGCTGCCCCTTCCTTGTTACCCCATGTCCTCTAACCAGAGCTCACCAGCCATAACCCCGCTGCCCCTTCCTTGTTACCCCATGTCCTATAACCAGAGCTCAACAGCCATAACCAAGCTGCCCCTTCCTTCTTACCCCCATGTCCTATAACCAGAGCTCACCAGCCATAACCCCGCTGCCCCTTCCTTGTTACCCCATGTCCTATAACCAGAGCTCACCAGCCAT
Organism: Engystomops pustulosus; assembly: GCF_040894005.1. NCBI lineage: Eukaryota > Metazoa > Chordata > Amphibia > Anura > Leptodactylidae > Engystomops > Engystomops pustulosus. Next base: position 1,055,370 of record NC_092412.1, read on the forward strand.
AACCCCGCTGCCCCTTCCTTGTTACCCCCATGTCCTATAACCAGAGCTCACCAGCCATAACCCCGCTGCCCCTTCCTTGTTACCCCATGTCCTCTAACCAGAGCTCACCAGCCATAACCCCGCTGCCCCTTCCTTGTTACCCCATGTCCTATAACCAGAGCTCAACAGCCATAACCCAGCTGCCCCTTCCTTGTTACCCCCATGTCCTATTACCAGAGCTCACCAGCCATAACCCCGCTGCCCCTTCCTTGTTACCCCATGTCCTATAACCAGAGCTCACCAGCCATAACCCCGCTGCCCCTTCCTTGTTACCCCATGTCCTATAACCAGAGCTCACCAGCCATAACCCCGCTGCCCCTTCCTTGTTACCCCATGTCCTGTAACCAGAGCTCACCAGCCATAACCCCGCTGCCCCTTCCTTGTTACCCCATGTCCTCTAACCAGAGCTCACCAGCCATAACCCCGCTGCCCCTTCCTTGTTACCCCATATCCTGTAACCAGAGCTCACCAGCCATAACCCCGCTGCCCCTTCCTTGTTACCCCCATGTCCTATAACCAGAGCTCACCAGCCATAACCCCGCTGCCCCTTCCTTGTTACCCCATGTCCTCTAACCAGAGCTCACCAGCCATAACCCCGCTGCCCCTTCCTTGTTACCCCATGTCCTATAACCAGAGCTCAACAGCCATAACCCAGCTGCCCCTTCCTTGTTACCCCCATGTCCTATAACCAGAGCTCACCAGCCATAACCCCGCTGCCCCTTCCTTGTTACCCCATGTCCTATAACCAGAGCTCACCAGCCATAACCCCGCTGCCCCTTCCTTGTTACCCCATGTCCTGTAACCAGAGCTCACCAGCCATAACCCCGCTGCCCCTTCCTTGTTACCCCCATGTCCTATAACCAGAGCTCACCAGCCATAACCCCGCTGCCCCTTCCTTATTACCCCATGTCCTGTAACCAGAGCTCACCAGCCATAACCCCGCTGCCCCTTCCTTGTTACCCCATGTCCTATAACCAGAGCTCACCAGCCATAACCCCGCTGCCCCTTCCTTGTTACCCCCATGTCCTATAACCAGAGCTCACCAGCCATAACCCCGCTGCCACTTCCTTGTTACCCCATGTCCTATAACCAGAGCTCACCAGCCATAACCCCGCTGCCCCTTCCTTGTTACCCCATGTCCTGTAACCAGAGCTCACCAGCCATAACCCCGCTGCCACTTCCTTGTTACCCCATGTCCTATAACCAGAGCTCACCAGCCATAACCCCGCTGCCCCTTCCTTATTACCCCATGTCCTGTAACCAGAGCTCACCAGCCATAACCCCGCTGTCCCTTCCTTGTTACCCCATGTCCTGTAACCAGAGCTCACCAGCCATAACCCCGCTGCCCCTTCCTTGTTACCCCATGTCCTGTAACCAGAGCTCACCAGCCATAACCCCACTGCCCCTTCCTTGTTACCCCCATGTCCTGTAACCAGAGCTCACCAGCCATAACCCCGCTGCCCCTTCCTTATTACCCCATGTCCTGTAACCAGAGCTCACCAGCCATAACCCCGCTGCCCCTTCCTTGTTACCCCATGTCCTATATAGCAGAGCTCACCAGCCATAACCCCGCTGCCCCTTCCTTATTACCCCCATGTCCTGTAACCAGAGCTCACCAGCCATAACCCCGCTGCCCCTTCCTTATTACCCCCATGTCCTATATAGCAGAGCTCACCAGCCATAACCCCGCTGCCCCTTCCTTGTTACCCCATGTCCTATATAGCAGAGCTCACCAGCCATAACCCCGCTGCCCCTTCCTTGTTACCCCATGTCCTATATAGCAGAGCTCACCAGCCATAACCCCGCTGCCCCTTCCTTGTTACCCCATGTCCTATAACCAGAGCTCACCAGCCATAACCCCGCTGCCCCTTCCTTGTTACCCCATGTCCTATAACCAGAGCTCACCAGCCATAACCCCGCTGCCCCTTCCTTGTTACCCCCATGTCCTGTAACCAGACCTCACCAGCCATAACCCCGCTGCCCCTTCCTTGTTACCCCCATGTCCTGTAACCAGAGCTCACCAGCCATAACCCCGCTGCCCCTTCCTTGTTACCCCATGTCCTGTAACCAGAGCTCACCAGCCATAACCCCGCTGCCCCTTCCTTATTACCCCATGTCCTGTAACCAGAGCTCACCAGCCATAACCCCGCTGCCCCTTCCTTGTTACCCCATGTCCTATATAGCAGAGCTCACCAGCCATAACCCCGCTGCCCCTTCCTTATTACCCCCATGTCCTGTAACCAGAGCTCACCAGCCATAACCCCGCTGCCCCTTCCTTGTTACCCCATGTCCTATATAGCAGAGCTCACCAGCCATAACCCCGCTGCCCCTTCCTTATTACCCCCATGTCCTATATAGCAGAGCTCACCAGCCATAACCCCGCTGCCCCTTCCTTGTTACCCCATGTCCTATATAGCAGAGCTCACCAGCCATAACCCCGCTGCCCCTTCCTTATTACCCCCATGTCCTATATAGCAGAGCTCACCAGCCATAACCCCGCTGCCCCTTCCTTGTTACCCCATGTCCTATAACCAGAGCTCACCAGCCATAACCCCGCTGCCCCTTCCTTGTTACCCCATGTCCTATATAGCAGAGCTCACCAGCCATAACCCCGCTGCCCCTTCCTTGTTACCCCATGTCCTATAACCAGAGCTCACCAGCCATAACCCCGCTGCCCCTTCCTTGTTACCCCCATGTCCTGTAACCAGACCTCACCAGCCATAACCCCGCTGCCCCTTCCTTGTTACCCCCATGTCCTGTAACCAGAGCTCACCAGCCATAACCCCGCTGCCCCTTCCTTGTTACCCCATGTCCTGTAACCAGAGCTCACCAGCCATAACCCCGCTGCCCCTTCCTTGTTACCCCATGTCCTGTAACCAGAGCTCACCAGCCATAACCCCGCTGCCCCTTCCTTGTTACCCCCATGTCCTATAACCAGAGCTCACCAGCCATAACCCCGCTGCCCCCTCCTTGTTACCCCATGTCCTGTAACCAGAGCTCACCAGCCATAACCCCGCTGCCCCTTCCTTGTTACCCCCATGTCCTCTAACCAGAGCTCACCAGCCATAACCCCGCTGCCCCTTCCTTGTTACCCCCATGTCCTCTAACCAGAGCTCACCAGCCATAACCCCGCTGCCCCTTCCTTGTTACCCCATGTCCTGTAACCAGAGCTCACCAGCCATAACCCCGCTGCCCCTTCCTTGTTACCCCATGTCCTATAACCAGAGCTCACCAGCCATAACCCCGCTGCCCCTTCCTTGTTACCCCATGTCCTGTAACCAGAGCTCACCAGCCATAACCCCGCTGCCACTTCCTTGTTACCCCATGTCCTCTAACCAGAGCTCACCAGCCATAACCCCGCTGCCCCTTCCTTGTTACCCCATGTTCTATAACCAGAGCTCACCAGCCATAACCCCGCTGCCCCTTCCTTGTTACCCCCATGTCCTCTAACCAGAGCTCACCAGCCATAACCCCGCTGCCCCTTCCTTGTTACCCCCATGTCCTCTAACCAGAGCTCACCAGCCATAACCCCGCTGCCCCTTCCTTGTTACCCCCATGTCCTCTAACCAGAGCTCACCAGCCATAACCCCGCTGCCCCTTCCTTGTTACCCCCATGTCCTATAACCAGAGCTCACCAGCCATAACCCCGCTGCCCCTTCCTTGTTACCCCATGTCCTGTAACCAGAGCTCACCAGCCATAACCCCGCTGCCCCTTCCTTGTTACCCCATGTCCTGTAACCAGAGCTCACCAGCCATAACCCCGCTGCCACTTCCTTGTTACCCCATGTCCTATAACCAGAGCTCACCAGCCATAACCCCGCTGCCCCCTCCTTGTTACCCCATGTCCTATAACCAGAGCTCACCAGCCATAACCCCGCTGCCCCTTCCTTATTACCCCATGTCCTGTAACCAGAGCTCACCAGCCATAACCCCGCTGTCCCTTCCTTGTTACCCCATGTCCTGTAACCAGAGCTCACCAGCCATAACCCCACTGCCCCTTCCTTGTTACCCCCATGTCCTGTAACCAGAGCTCACCAGCCATAACCCCGCTGCCCCTTCCTTATTACCCCATGTCCTGTAACCAGAGCTCACCAGCCATAACCCCGCTGCCCCTTCCTTGTTACCCCATGTCCTGTAACCAGAGCTCACCAGCCATAACCCCGCTGCCCCTTCCTTGTTACCCCATGTCCTATATAGCAGAGCTCACCAGCCATAACCCCGCTGCCCCTTCCTTATTACCCCCATGTCCTGTAACCAGAGCTCACCAGCCATAACCCCGCTGCCCCTTCCTTGTTACCCCATGTCCTATATAGCAGAGCTCACCAGCCATAACCCCGCTGCCCCTTCCTTATTACCCCCATGTCCTATATAGCAGAGCTCACCAGCCATAACCCCGCTGCCCCTTCCTTGTTACCCCATGTCCTATATAGCAGAGCTCACCAGCCATAACCCCGCTGCCCCTTCCTTATTACCCCCATGTCCTATATAGCAGAGCTCACCAGCCATAACCCCGCTGCCCCTTCCTTGTTACCCCATGTCCTATAACCAGAGCTCACCAGCCATAACCCCGCTGCCCCTTCCTTGTTACCCCATGTCCTATAACCAGAGCTCACCAGCCATAACCCCGCTGCCCCTTCCTTGTTACCCCCATGTCCTGTAACCAGACCTCACCAGCCATAACCCCGCTGCCCCTTCCTTGTTACCCCCATGTCCTATAACCAGAGCTCACCAGCCATAACCCCGCTGCCCCTTCCTTGTTACCCCATGTCCTATAACCAGAGCTCACCAGCCATAACCCCGCTGCCCCTTCCTTATTACCCCCATGTCCTATAACCAGAGCTCACCAGCCATAACCCCGCTGCCCCTTCCTTGTTACCCCATGTCCTGTAACCAGAGCTCACCAGCCATAACCCCGCTGCCCCTTCCTTGTTACCCCCATGTCCTGTAACCAGAGCTCACCAGCCATAACCCCGCTGCCCCCTCCTTGTTACCCCATGTCCTATAACCAGAGCTCACCAGCCATAACCCCGCTGCGCCTTCCTTGTTACCCCAAGTCCTGTAACCAGAGCTCACCAGCCATAACCCCGCTGCCCCTTCCTTGTTACCCCCATGTCCTATAACCAGAGCTCACCAGCCATAACCCCGCTGCCCCTTCCTTGTTACCCCATGTCCTATAACCAGAGCTCACCAGCCATAACCCCGCTGCCCCTTCCTTGTTACCCCCATGTCCTGTAACCAGAGCTCACCAGCCATAACCCCGCTGCCCCTTCCTTGTTACCCCATGTCCTGTAACCAGAGCTCACCAGCCATAACCCCGCTGCCCCTTCCTTGTTACCCCATGTCCTGTAACCAGAGCTCACCAGCCATAACCCCGCTGCCCCTTCCTTGTTACCCCATGTCCTGTAACCAGAGCTCACCAGCCATAACCCCGCTGCCCCTTCCTTGTTACCCC